>NW_027602829.1:0-27000 GCF_053455715.1 Rhinoraja longicauda | reverse complement strand
TCATTTGTCATAGTCATACCAATAAAATGCAACAGAACACACAAAATACATTTTAACATGAACATCCACCACAGTGACTCCTCTGCATTTCTCACTGTGATGGAAGGCAACAAAAAATTCAATCTCTTCCCTTCTTTGTTCTCCCGCGGTCGGGGCCCGGTCGTTGATGGGACGGTCTTGACTCCCGTAACCGGCGATCGGGCCTTCCTCGTTGGGGCGATCAAGCTCCTGCATCGGGGGGGAGTCTGAGCTCCCACATGCCGAGCGAACAGACCTGGATCGGGGCTAGTCGAAACCTTCTGTGTCGTTTGGAGTTCCCGACATCAGTCTCTACCCGAGACTGCGAGCTCCTCGATGGTGAAATCCGCAGGCCGCAGTTGAAGCGTTGATCCCTGGCAAGGGATCGCATGCTCTGATGGTAAGTCCACGTCCCCACAGTGGGGCTCAAACTCAGTCCTCCAACTCCATGATGTTAGGCTGCAGAGCGACCGGAGATACGATCCGGAAAACAATCGCATCTCCGGCAAGGTAAGAGATTGAAAAAACGTTTCCCCCAACACCCCCGCCCACCCCCCACATAAAACAAACCAGAGAACATTAACACAAACACACTAAAAATAACAACAAAAAGACGAAAAAGACTGTCAGCAAGGCTGCCATCGCGGCGCCACCCGGTGGAATTTGCAGGAAAATCAATCAGAAAAAATAATACTCCAGAGGGAAATTACCGAAATTTGCTGGAATGATACTAGCAAAGGGAGTAATTTGGGGGGGGGGGGGGGGGAGAATGGTATTGGGTTCTTGTATTTGACGTTAATTGGCATCAAATAATTTATTGGAAATTGTGGAATATGTGGAAGATTTTTTTTTAATTTGATGAATTATCACAGTTGAAAAATTCAGAAGAAAGAAAGAGGAAGTTAAATGCTGGCCAATGAAATGCCTGGAACAAGAAGCTATTTAAGGCAAAACTAAAGCTATTAAGAAATTAACTGAGTACTTTGAAAGAAAGCATTGAAAGAAACACAAAAAGAGCATATTAATTATACGTTCATTTGAGGAGTTAGCATTGCACGATGAACCTCAGTCTGAAGAACGGTGCTGACTGAAATGGCACTTATCCATTCCTTCCACACATGCTGTCTGACCCACTAAGTTACTCCAGCATTTTGTGTTTTGCACAAGATTCCAGCATCTGCAGTTCTTTGTGTCTCATTGAACCAATTGGCCTCCTTCTGTGCTTGCCTGATTAGTCATACAGCACAGTAAAAGGCTCTTTGGCCCAACTTTCCCATGCCAACAGGATGCCCCATCTTCGTTTGTCTCACCTGCCTCAACTACTTCCTCTGACAGCTTGTTTCATATACCCTCTATCCTCTGACTTAAAAATGTTGTCCATCAGGTTCCTATTAAATCATTCTCCTCTAACCTTAAATCCATGTCCTCTGGTTCTTGATTCCCCTACTCTGGGTAAAGGACTTTGGGCACTCATCCTAACTATTCCCCTCATGATTTTCTACACTTCCCTAAGATCACCCCTCACCCCCCCCCCCCCCCCCCCCGTGCTTCAAGGAATAAAGTCCTAGTCTGTCCAACCTCTCCTTATAGTTCAAGCCTTCAAGTCTGAATAACATCCTTGTAAATTTTCACTGCACTTTTTTCAGTTTAACAACATCCTTCCTATGGCAGGCTGACCAAAACTGGACACAATACTCCAAATGCAGCCTCGCCAATGTCTTGAACAACTGTAAAAAAACGTTGATACTCAATACTCTGACTGATGAATGCCAATGTACAAAAGGACTTCTTTACTACCCTATCTACCTCAATAGTCAATCAATAGTCATTTATTTGTCACATACACATAAAGGTGCAGTGAAATGAAAAATTACCCGCAGTTCAACAATAAGACCAATAAGAATAATCAATAAAAATGCAATGACACATACTAACACCAACAAAAGAAACATCCATCACAGTGAGTCTCCTCCAGTCACCTCCTCACTGTGATGGAAGGCCAGAATGTCTTTTCTCTTCCCCTGCCGTCTTCTCCCACAGTCAGGCTGTTGAAGTTGCCACGTCGGGGCGGTTGGGGCCCCCGACATTGAAGTCCCCACTGGTCAGAGAAAATGTGATACTTTCAGATAGTATGTACCAGCACTCCTAGATTTTTCTGCTCTCTAACACTCCCCAGGGCCCTGCCATTCACTGTGACGGTCCTGCCCCACATTGACTTGCCAAAGTGAAATACCTCACACTTATCTGCATTAATCTCCATCAATCATTCCTCAGCCCACTTGTCCAGCTGATGTAATTTTTGACAACCATCTTCGCTATCTACGATACCACCCACTTTAGTGTAATCTTCAAACTTAATAACTGCCTTGTACGTTTCATCCAAATCGTTAATATAAACTACAAACAAAAATTGGTCCAGCACACCATTAGTCACAGGGCTCCAGTCCGAATAACAATCTACCACCATCAACCTCTGCTTCCTTCCATGAAGCCAATTCTCTATCCAATTAACTAGCTCTCTCCAGCTCCATGGGGGATTATTTGAGACCACCTTGGGCATGTCTCATCTACTGGAGCAGTTTGTAAATTAACCCTAACCCTAATGCATTCTCAAACCACTCACTCATCTACAGGGAGATTGTCCCGTTGTGCAAGAGCTGTCCATATCCTCAAAGAAAAATGATTCTGAATAATAGAAGACTTTTTGGAGAAAAAGTACCGTGGAGTAATCTATTTTGTAAGAATTTAAGTAGAATAAAGCTATTAATTTTTAATAAACATCGATCTGAGCTGAGATCCAGGATCAGGATGTGTGTGACAGCATTGTTTCATCAGACTGCAAAGCATGTTCAAAATCTCATAAATGTCAGTAAGTGAATTTGTGCTGTTTACACTGTTGATGTTGGAGTGCTCATTGAGAAATATTAGGGCCACAGCTGAGCAGCACAATGTACTATTATTGACTGCTCATTTGTGGGTCTGAAGGAAAAAAGACATATGAGAAATTACAGTACACTTTTAACCTCTGCCGGCGCCACAGTTTAGGAAGCGAGCCATCCGCCATTATAATCTAACTAAAGATGAGCCATGGAGTTGATGGATGAGTCATGTTGTAATCAATAAATGCCAGTCCACTGAGACAGAGTCTGAAGGACATTGGTATGCTTTCTTGGCCATAGCATCAATATGGTTAGACCAGTACCATTGGTGGGGATATTTATGCCCGGGAATAGAAGAAGTGGGGTTACGTTTAGTTTAGTGATGGGAAAAGGATCAGGGCAATATATTTTAAAGCTTGATTTTAGCTGCAGCTGGAGAGTGTCAAGTGTTGGCATCCCTGCCCCACTGTCATCTCTGCAGTGGAATGGCAAGCCTTGTCAGCCTGGACTAATGATGCTTCTCAATCAGAGCTGACAGGAGTTGGGTTACAGCTAGTTGTTATGCATGAAAGTCATAAGGTCATAAAATCATAAGTGATAGTAGTAGAATTAGGCCTTTCGGCCCATCACGTCGACTCCGCCATTCAATCATGGTTGATCTAGCTCTCCCTCCTAACCCCATTCTCATGGTTTTCATGCATCCAATGCTCATTCCAAACTTTATTCCCAAATTCAAATAACATGACAGAAATCCTTTCTAACAGATATAGATGTTCCTACTTTGGAGTGATACAAATCAGAGAACATTTACCAATACAATCGGGTTGTATCAGCCCAGTTACTCAGCCCAATTACTTAATTAAACTTGCCTGGAAGATCGTAAAGGAATGAACAGAAATCTAATAAAAATAATTAAAAGATAACATCTAAAATAAATCCAAGGTCAAAATTGGTGTTGCCAGTTATTACAGTTCCCCTTATTGGTAACCCCTCCAGTGGTGAGAGTTTAGTGCTGGTGAACATGACGAGCTGGATGTACATTCAAGTCATTCTTCATCTGCAAGTTTTGAACCCTGACTTGTGGATACATTTTTCAATGCTTTTGTTCTTTAATTATAAACACCGTTGTTTTGATTGTGTTTAGCAATCAAAGCTTCAACCTGGGGGCGTGGCTGCGTTCTGCGGCTCACCCGCAGTCTCTTGTCTTTTTTTTTGTTTTTGTCTATTGTTATTGTTAAATGTATGCTTTGATTTATCTTTAGCTCTGTATATGTGGGGGGTTGTGGGGGGTGGTGGGGGGGTGGGGGAAACCTTTTTTTCCAATCTCCTCCTCAACGGAGATGCGACCTTTACCGTGTCGTATCTCCGTTCGCGCTACGGCCTAACACTGTGGAGTCGGCGGCCTCCAGCTGGGATCGACCTTGAAGACTCCGGTCGCAGGGCCTGGACTTACCATCTCGGAGGCTTCGGCCGTGGGCCCTGCAGACCGCAACATCGGGAGTTCGCAGGTCCCTGGCTGGCGACCGGCTTTCGGGAGCACCAGCCGTAGCAGCTTCGACCGCCCCGAAGCGCGAGGTTTGATTGACCCGCTCGCAGGCCCCTCATCGCCCTGCGTGGCCTGGCCGCGGCACTTTCCATCGCCCGGTGGGGGCTCAGGACCTTCATCGGCCTGCTCGGCTCGGCCCTGGGACTTTCCATCGCCCGGTGGGGGCTTCAAAAGTTGGGAGCCTCGATCGCCTCGTGGCAGCAGTTTGACTGCCTGACCACGGGAGAAGAATGAGGAGGAGATAAGACTTTTCTTTGCCTTCCATCACAGTGAGGGTGTGCCTGGAGCAATCACTGAGATGGCTGTTTGTGTTAAATTGTAATTGTGTGTCTTGTGTTTTTTATTGTCCACTGCCGGACCCTGACGTGAGAGGACGCTGGCGCTATTTGTTCGCCGCTTCTCCGTCAGTTTGTTTGTTTTTATGTTTTGACTGTTTTGTAAAGCGTCTTTGAGCATTTGGAAAAGCGCTATATAAAATAAATGTTTATTATTATTATTATTATAACAATCGGGGTGAATTACATATTTTGTGGCAATCTGTTATTAGTCTCCCGATCCACATCCTTCTTTGAACTGACATCATCGAAAATTGATTAATTTTATTACTGTTTCTGCAGGTATATAATTACAGGCACTTAAAGTGATTTGTTGTGTGTGAAGTGTCTAAGTATCGAGCTGCCTCTGTGAGATTGATGAAGTTTTATATAAATTCAACCCTTACAGTACATTTGAGAGTAGAGGTATCTCTGCATTGTGCCTGTTTTCCTGATGTAAGTTTGCATAGCAAACAATGAGCTAGCCTGTATCCAGACTGTTCAGCTGTTAGTCACATTGCTAAATTTATGGGGTCCATTTAATGAGAACCTTATGTTAGTTGGGATCCAATATCTCATCGTGTCAGTGATCGGTGGAGAGGGCATTGTGACTTTCCCCTTGGGATTTCTGATCAATCAACAAAAGGAATGTTTGTGAATTATTTTATGAATATCTTCACTTGTGTCGGGATAGGCAAGAGTGCTCCCATAGCTCCACAAACATCACCATTGCTCCTACACACCCCTCCCATACCATACTTCCTCCTCGGGGATGCTTTCAGCAAGGCAGATTGTGCAATACCACCACCTTTCCAAGCTCAAGCTGGCTATGGTGGTGTGGCAATAGCAGCCACAATTTATGCTAACTGTGCTGATGTGGTCTGCAAACCAATTATCAATTAAACATGGCCTCATTGTTAAAGGATGAACATCCAGCAAGGCAGTGGGCCAAATGTGGATTTGTGCAGATTTTTACTTGCTTATATGAATACTAATGAAATATAGCTCATTATTTTGTAACTTCTCAATTTTGGAATGTAGGTTTAAATTGTTGGTAGGTTTTGAGGAACACGATTTCTCCATTCTGCTAACTATTAAAATATTTAGAGATACAGCGCGGAAACAGGCCATTCGGCCCACCGGGTCCACGCCGACCAGCGATCCCCGCATATTAACACTATCCTATACCCACTAGGGACAATTTTTACATTTACACCAAGCCAATTAACCTACATACCTGTACGTCTTTGGAGTGTGGAGGGAAACCGAACATCTCGGAGAAAACCCACGCAGTTCACGGGGAGAAAGTACAAACTTTGCACAGACAGCACCCGTAGTCGGGATTGAACCCTGGTCTCCGACGCTGCACTCACTGTAAGGCAGCAAGTCTACCGCTGCGCCACCATGCCGCCCATTGAAACATTGTTTCTAGACTGAGCATATGATAACTCCAAGCACAGTGAGACCCAAACACTACCCTGCTCAAACAGTTGAGTTTGTTGAGGACAAGAAGGAGCCATGCCAAGTTTAAAATTGCTTGGTAATTCCAAGCTAAGCCTCGTGGCAGGTGGAACTGAAATTCTGACTCTCTTGCGAGTTATGTACAGAAGTCCTCTGAAAGGAACATGATTTTCTTTTGTGTTCCAATAGCGACTGTGTATTTCATCTTTAATGATGGTCAATAATCAATTTAACAGTCATAGAAACACCATAATAGAAGTTCTGCAAAGGCCAAGGTTCACCATAATTGGATAACTTGGGATAGATCATGTGTATGAACATCCTCGCGGTCTGTTTAAAAGAAACATACTACTCCAGTAGTTTATTCTCATTGGTTTTAACATTAACTGAAACTGAGTTTACCTGTATTTTGGTAATGAAAGACCCTGAATAAATCTGAATCTAACAAAGCAATATTTTCATGTTGGTACTTTTTCATGAGATATTTTATCATAAGCACAGTTACATAGTTATATCATAAGTATCACTATTAAAAATGATTAATTATCAATGGTGTTTCTAATTTATCATAATTATAATATGGTAATGAGTACTATAAGTCATTAATTATACCCTACCAATTACAGGGTTATTACAATGCTTCAAAAAATCTATATATTACTAAAACTCTCATCTTGTTTGTATCTATATTTAACCGTTTGCTCCTGAAATACAGCCAGAATGGTACACGATAGCATGACACTTTTAGGCCTACCTTACTCACCATTGTCCTGGGGTGTGTGTTAGTGAAGTTTCATTCAAATTGGTGTTATATTTTTAAAGTTAATGCCATTTTAAAGTTTCAAAAATCACTTCCCCATTTTTACCTGGCCATCAGCCGCGTTCAACATCACAATAGGACCCACCAGAGTGACAGGAGTGGCAGCCAATGAGGGGGGGGTGTGCTGAGCCATTCAGCTGGCGTGGCTGCTGAATAAACTTTAATTAATGCGCTCCCCCTAACCCCCCCCCCCCCGCACTGGGAAGACCATCCCGGCGTGCCCTGTGCCTGACCCTCCCATGGTGCAGCGCAGCGGCAGAGTGTCAAACAAGATGGCCATCACCGCCGAGCTGTGTTTTCAACGTCACAATGGGAGAAGGTCCATGCGTGCGCAGTTGGGGCCCATTGATCTAATACAGTTGCTCCCCGACTTACGATGCTTCGACTTACGATATTTCGACTTTGCGATGGTGCAAACGGCTTGGGGATGGAGTGGATGAGTGGGGTGGGAGGGGGAGGGGGATATAAAGGGGATTGAGGGGGGATGGAATGGGTGAGTGGGTGAGGGGGGGGTGAGGGGAGGAGGGGGGGAAAAGGGGGGTTGAGGGGAGATGGAGTGAGTGAGTGGGTGTGTGAGTGGGAGGGGCGGAGGAGTTTGCATGGAGGGTTGCCTGGCCTGCAGGAGAGATTTGGATCCAACGGGTCCACGCCTGTCTAGACAATAGACAATAGGTGCAGTAGTAGGCCATTCGGCACTTCGAGCCAGCACCGCCATTCAATGTGATCATGGCTGATCATTCTCAATCAGTACCCCGTTCCTGCCTTCTCCCCATACCCCCTGACTCCGCTATCTTTAAGAGCTTTACCTAGCTCTCTCTTGAATGCATTCAGAGAATTGGCCTCCACTGCCTTTTGAGGCAGAGAATTCCACAGATTCACAACTCTCTGACTGAAAAAGTTTTTCCTCATCTCCGTTCTAAATGGCCTACCCCTTATTCTTAAACTGTGGCCCCTTGTTCTGGACTCCCCCAACATCGGGAACATGTTTCCTGCCTCTAACGTGTCCAAGCACTTAATAATCTTATACGTTTCAATAAGATCCCCTCTCATCCTTCTAAATTCCAGTGTATACAACCTAGTCGCTCCAGTCTTTCAACATATGACTGTCCCGCCATTCCGGGAATTAACCTAGTAAACCTACGCTGCAAGCCCTCAATAGCAAGAATATCCTTCCTCAAATTTGGAGACCAAAACTGCATACAGTACTCCAGGTGCGGTCTCACTAGGGCCCTGTACAACTGCAGAATGACTTCTTTGCTCCAAAACTCAACTCCTCTTGTTATGAAGGCCAACATTCCATTGGCTTTCTTCACTGCCTGCTGTACCTGCATGCTTCCTTTCAGTGACTGCTGCACTAGGACACCCAGATCTCGTTTTACGTCCCCTTTTCCTAACTTGACACCATTCAGATAATACTCTGCTTTCTTATTCTTACCACCAAAGTGGATAACCTCACACTTATCCACATTAAACTGCATCTGCCATGCATCCGCCCACTCACACAACCTGTCCGTCACCCTGCAACCTCATAGCATCTTCCTCACATTTCACACTACCACCCAGCTTTGTATCATCTGCAAATTTGTTAATGGTACTTTTAATCCCTTCATCCAAGTCATTAATGTATATTGTAAATAGCTGCGGTCCCAGCACCGAGCCTTGCGGTACCCCACTAGTTACTGCCTGCCATTCTGAAAGGGACCCATTTATCCCCACTCTTTGCTTTCTGTCTGTCAGCCAATTTTCTATCCATGTCAGTACCCTACCCCAATACCATGTGCTCTAATTTTGTCCACTAATCTCCTATGTGGAACCTTGTCGAAGGCTTTCTGAAAGTCGAGGTATACCACATCCACCGGCTTTCCCCTTTCAATTTTCCTAGTTACATCCTCAAAGAATTCCAGAAGATTAGTCAAACATGATTTCCCCTTCGTAAATCCATGCTGACTCGGAACGATGCTGTTACCACTATCCAAATGCTCCACAATTTCGTCTTTTATAATTGACTCCAGCATCTTCCCCACCACTGATGTAAGACTAACCGATCTATAATTTCCTGTTTTCTCTCTCCCTCCTTTCTTAAAAAGTGGGACAACATTAGCTACCCTCCAATCCACAGGAACTGATCCTGAATCTATAGAACTGGAAAATTATCACCAATGCGTCCACAATTTCTAGCGCCACCTTCTTAAGTACCCTGGGATGCAGACCATCAGGCCCTGGGGATTTATCAGCCTTCAGTCCCATCAGTCTACCCAACACCATTTCCTGCCTAATGTGGATTTCCTTCAGTTCCTCCGTCACCCGAGGATCTTTTGCCACTAGAACATCTGGGAGATTGCTTGTATCTTCCTTAGATAAGACAGATCCAAAGTACCGGTTCAACTCGTCTGCCATTTCCTTGTTCCCCATAATAAATTCCCCTGCTTCTGTCTTCAAGGGACCCACATTTGCCTTAACTATTTTTTTCCTCTTTACATACCTAAAAAAGCTTTTACTATCCTCCTTTATATTATTGGCTAGTTTACCCTCGTACCTCATATTTTCTCCCCGTATTGCCTTCTTAGTCATCTTCTGTTGCTCTTTAAAAGAGTGCCAGTCCTCTGGCTTCCCACTCTTTGCTTTGTTGTACTTCTTCTCTTTTATTTTTATGCTGTCCTTGACTTCCCTTGTCAGCCTCTTAGTCCCCTTAGAATCTTTCCTCCTCTTTGGGATAAATTGATCCTGCAACTCCTGCATTATTCCCAGGAATACCTGCCATTGCTGTTCCACCGTCTTCCCTGCTAGGGCCTCCTTCCAGTCAATTCTGGCCAGCTCCTGCCTCATGCCTCTGTAATCCCCTTTGCTATACTGTAATACTGACACTTCCGATTTTCCCTTCTCCCTCTCAACTTGTAGAGTAAAACTTATCATATTGTGATCACTGCCTCCTAATGGCTCTTTTACTTCGAGTCCCCTTATCAGATCAGGTTCATTACACAACACTAAATCCAGAATTGCCTTCTCCCTAGTAGGCTCCAGTACAAGCCTAATTAGACACTAAATGCTGGAGTAACTCAGCGGGACAGGTAACATCTCGGGAGAGAAGGAATGGGTGAAATTTCGAGTCGAGACCCTTCTTCAGACTGATGTCTGAAGTCTGAAGTCGGGTCTTGACCCGAAACGTCACCCATTCCTCTCTCCAGAGATGCTGCCTGAGTTACTCCAGCATTTTGTGTCCATTTAATTTAGTTTAATTTAATTTAGAGATCTCTTAATTTCAGTCTATCTTCAATTTAAACCAGCATCTGGAGTTCCTTCATGCACAATGTTTCTAAAGTTTGCCATTTACAATATAAAGATTTCTACAACTCGGTATCTCAGTCCTGTGAGTAAAATTTCTGATTCTGAACCAGAATGGCCTGTTTTAAATGATGATAGGTTTGGCAGTGGGGGGGCTGGTGTTGTGTGGGTGGGTACCTAGTCACGAAGGCCAAAGCAAATGGCAGGAGGACATTGGCCTGCAGCAAAGTTGACCTTGAATGAACCATCAATGAAAACATCAAACTATGTGTTACTGATGACAACATTCAAAATCCCAAATTCCTTGTGGATCTAAATCTGAGCCAGTATATTGTCTGCAAACCTTTCTGATACATAATCTGGTAATTTGCTTATCCCTTTCCATCTGCCTTTGAATAAATTTGGATGCTGTGTAACTTTGCTTTCATTTTTTTTGTGGACTTGATGATGAGGTAAAAAATTGTCATGATTTTGTTTTCCATCGGAATGAAAATATGTGTTTGGCTTATTCCTTTGTGCAGGGAAGTGATTCTCTGAGATTTAGACATGTACATACACCCTAATGTTAGGAGAGGCAAAATACATTCCTGGCACACCTAAACTGGGCATTAGGAAATGTGGGCCATTGCCAATATTTTAAGATGGCCCCATCTACCTCCACATCAAACACCAACCTTCCTTTGACACTGCACCACTCCACCTATGCAGGGTTAGTCCTCCCATTCCCTCCCTGACAAATTATGTTCTGACGAGTATTGATGTGTTGGGAGAAGTACATCCATCTCTATGTCAATGCGATCACAAATGATCATTGGTGATGATGTGCAGGCAGCTACCTGAGACAAAACAAGTAAAAGGTCCTCCCAACCTATGCGAGTGAGCTTGTCTAAATGTAAACCTGCATCAGGACATTTTATTCAACAAATTGTTGATATTTCTATTTTGGAACAATGATTGCAAATTATTCTTCACAACTGACGGTTGAATTGCTGCTGTAAAATATTCAAAAAGCCAACATACAAGGGTGGTGTTTTATACAAAGCCGCATTAAGCCAGAATTTAAATTGCCTTCTATACTGGAATGAAGTGCATTAGACATCAGCGGCTATGTCCGCCAATTAAATTTTCCTGCCTGGAGATTCCCACTAAAGAAAAAATATATTAAAAAAGACACTGGAGCAAATCTCTAAATGGTTAAGAGTATTAGCTATAAGGCGAGCTTGGACAAACTTGAATGTTTTCTCTGGAGCATCAGACTCTGAGAGGAGACCTCATAGAAGTGTATAAAATGATAAGTGGAATAGATAGCAGACAGTCAGAACCATTTTCCCCAGGGTGGATATACCAAGGGCTGGAGGCATTGCTTTTAAGGAGAGTTTAAGTAAAGTTTCAAGGAGATGCACACAGCAAGTTATTTACACAGAGCTTGATAGATGCCTAGAAGGCACTGTCGTGGGTGGTGGTGGAGGCAGATGTGATAGTGGTATTTAACAGGCTTTTGGATAGACACAATGAGGGAATGGAGGAATATGGGTCATGTGCAGGCAGATGAGAGGATGTTGGCATCATGTTCGGCAGAGGCATTGTGGGGTAAAGGTCCCATTTCTGTGTCCTGTGCTATACTGTTCTTGGTTCTGTTGATGGCCTATGGAGAAAACTAAATATATTTGGTGAAATGACTGGCTTCCTTCAAATAGACAATAGACAATAGAAAATAGGTGCAGGAGAAGGCCATTCGGCCCTTCGAGCCAGCACCGCCATTCAATGTGATCATGGCTGATCATTCTCAATCAGTACCCCGTTCCTGCCCTCTCCCCATACCCCCTGACTCCGCTATCCTTAAGAGCTCTATCTAGCTCTCTCTTGAATGTATTCAGAGAATTGGCCTCCACTGCCCTCTGAGGCAGAGAATTCCACAGATTCACAACTCTCTGACTAAAAAAGTTTTTCCTCATCTCTGTTCTAAATGGCCTACCCCTTATTCTTAAACTGTGGCCCCTGGTTCTGGACTCCCCCAACATTGGGAACATGATTCTTGCCTCTAACGTGTCCAACCCCTTAATAATTTTATACGTTTCCATAAGATCCCCTCTCATCCTTCTAAATTCCAGTGTATACAAACCTAGTCGCTCCAGTCTTTCAACATATGACAGTCCCGCCATTCCGGGAATTAACCTAGTAAATCTACGCTGCACGCACTCAATAGCAAGAATATCCTTCCTCAAATTTGGAGACCAAAACTGCACACAGTACTCCAGGTGCGGTCTCACCTGGGCCCTGTACAACTGCAGAAGGACCTCTTTGCTCCTATACTCAACTCCTCTTGTTATGAAGACCAACATTCCATTGGCTTTCTTCACTGCCTGCTGTACCTGCATGGTTCCTTTCAGTGACTGATGCACTAAGACACCCAGATCACGTTGTACGTCCCCTTTTCCTAACTTGACACCATTCAGATAATAATCTGCCTTCCTATTCTTACCACCAAAGTGGAGAACCTCACACTTATCTACATTAAACTGCATCTGCCATGCATCCGCCCACTCACACAACCTGTCCAAGTCACCCTGCAACCTCATAGCATCATCCTCACAGCTCACACTGCCACCTAGCTTTGTATCATCGGCAAATTTGCTAATGGTACTTTTAATCCCTTCATCCAAGTCATTGATGTATATTGTAAATAGCTGCGGTCCCAACACCGAGCCTTGCGGTACCAATTGTAATGTTTGAGATGCTCTGACCAACATGTTGTACCTTTATCGCATGATTTTGCATTAAGGATGGAAAACTTTAATTTTTCTAATTCATATCCATGCACACAACAAATAAGCACTCTTGATTTCCTCTTTAAGGATGCTGATATTTTGCAGTAATGTCAAGGCTGCAGGGTTTCCTGGATAAATGGGTTAAGTGGCAGAATGCTCTTTTTTTCATCACCATTTAGTTTGAAATTTTGTATTTAAGAGGTTTACAGTTAATTTAATGGCCCATTAATATTTCTCATTTGTTGCTAATGACGCACTTGAAATTGACACCACACACATATAATGTAAATCTCAGTTTTGCAAAGGGTGCTTTTTTAAAATCCTGAATTGGCGTTGACTGAACCATCAAAGGAAATACTAAACAATGTATCACTGAAGGACGGAGTTAATATCCTAGATTCCCAAAGGGTCCGTGCAGCTAAATCTTGCGTGGGGATATCAGTCAATTGTCCGCACACCACCAAATATAATTTGGTAATTCGCTTATCCCTTTCTGCATGTCTTTGTATAAACTTTAATTTATTTGTGGAAATGTGTTGTAAAGATTTGTCATCATTTTGTTTTCAGTCTAAATAAAAGAGTGTTTGATGATCTTATGCTGGGTGTGCAGGGATGTGATTCTCCCATGTTTAGAATGGGGCATACACCCTGATAATGGGGATCCGCAAAATACATGTTTGGCACCCCAAAACCGAGCAGTAGTTAATGTGGGCCATTGGCGACAGATGGGATTACCGCCATAACATACTTAGCCTTGGTCTGATCCATTCCATTCTTTCCTCACTGTAAGATCTAAAGAAAAACTTTGTTGGGGAGTGTGACAGGAACCATTCAGCATTAGGAGATACCAAAGGAGAAATCACTGCACAGGACAATGAGAATCAATGAGAATTCATGAGCACTAAAAGCAGCTGAATACAGCTGGACTTCTGCCAACTAATGTATTCAAGCAATGCTCTTGTGCTTTCCAGCCAAGTATTAGTCTGTGAGGGCAAGCATAGAGGCTCCTTGAACATGCTCACTCTCTATTCTTTTGGAGCCCCGTGCATCAAAAAAGCCATTGAAATATTTATAATCACGGCAGGAAGAGCCAAATCCATAATTGCATTCGACCTTTCCTGATATCCATCATCATAGATACCAATGTCTAGCCAACTCATTTCGCCCACATGATATTGAAAGGTAGCTGAATTCACTGGGGACAGAAATGGCTGCAGCCTTGATAATGTCTGGCTCTTGTGTCAGTAATTTGCACATCTGAAAAAGCTAATCTATATGTGAATTTTTCCAGCATATATAAACATAGCACAAAAAGTAAGGAAATTTGTGTTTGGTAGATTATTTCTTTGTTGTAACAATGCTTCTTGGCAATAAATCTTATACCGTTGGAAAGCCTGTTTATTTCCCTTTTAAATGGTGCCACATTTGTAAGGAACATGCATTTGTGGGATGAGCAGCAGAGCCGAGTATATGGGTTGCGCCCATGAAAAATCTGCCAAATCTTCTCTGCCAATGCCAAACAGCTTATTCTGCTGTTGCTATTGACTCATGTTTTGTGCTTCTGGTACCCCCAGGTGCTGACAATCAGGTGCCTGATTAGCACCTGATTGGCAGCATCTGTGAGCATGGGCCCTGCTACAGTGGTCAGTAGGTGTCTGCTCCAAGAATCGGCATGCCACGTTTGACTGATCTGGATAGGGCCCGTGCGATAGGGCAACTTCAAGCTGGTGTTCCGCAAAACCAAGTTGCGGCATTATTTGGAGTGAGCCCTACTACCATCTCCAAAGTGAAGGCCAAGTTCCAAATAACGGGGGATGTCAGAGACAGACAGCGAAGTGGGTGTCCCAAGAAGACGACACCCGAAGAAGACCGTTTCCTCATCCTGTCAGCACTTAGGAACCATAGGCTGTCTTCCACAGATTTGCAGTCAAGGTTTGCAGGACGATATGGCCGACGGCTCTCTGCCCAGACAATTCGGAACAGACTGCACGCAGCCGATCTCCGATCTCATAGGGCTGCCAGGAGGCCTGCCATGACTGCCCTTCACCGTCAGGCCCGTTTGCGCTGGTGTCTCCCTCACTGGAAAAACGAGGCTTGTCATCATTGGAGGAAATCTCAATGCAGAGAGATATCGAGATGAGATTCTGCAACCAGTGGCAATCCCATATCTCCACAGTCTGGGACCGAACTCTATCTTCCAAGATGACAATGCTCGCCCCCACAGAGCAGGGTTTCTCAGAGACTACCTCCAGAATTTGGGAGTGGAGAGGATGGAATGGCCTGCCAGCAGTCCTGACCTCAGCCCCATTGAACACTTGTGGGATCAGCTTGGGCGTGCTGTTCGTGCCAGAGTGACCAACACAACCATGTTGGCTGACGTGCGACAAATGCTGGTTGAAGAATGGGATGCCATCCCACAACAGTGTGTGACCAGGCTGGTGACCAGCATGAGGAGGAGGTGCCAGGCTGTTGTGGCTGTGTATGGTTCTTCCACACGCTACTGAGGCTCCTGTTTATTAAATGAATAAATTGTTAAATTGCCAATATGTCTTGTTTCTTCAGACTTCAATCATCCATCCACCAAACAACACCGAACAAGAGTCAATGGCAGAATAAGCTGTTCGGCATTGGCAGAGAAGATTTGGCAGATTTTTCATGGGCGCAACCCACATACTCAGCTCTGCTGCTCATCCCACAAATGCATGTTCCTTACAAATGTGGCACCATTTAAAAGGGAAATAAACAGGCTTTCCAACGGTATAAGATTTATTGCCAAGAAGCATTGTTACAACAAAGAAATAATCTACCAAACACAAATTTCCTTACTTTTTGTGCTATGTTTATATATCACAAGCATCATGGCATTGCAGAGTATTGTACAGCAGTCACAAAAGTAAGACAAAGTTGCAATCAATAGTGATATTGTGTGACATTATTATAAAGGAAATGCTATGTAGTAATCATGTTATTGAAAGTTGTCCAGATGCCTCAACTAATATTAAAGAGATTTTTTTGATCAAATCTCATTATGGAGGTTTGAAAATTATATGTGTAGGAAGGAACTGTAGATGCTGGTTTAAACCGAAGATAGACACAAAAAACTGAAGTAACTCAGCGGGTCAGACAGCATGTCTGGAGAAAAGGAATAGATGACTTTTCGGGTCAAGACCCTTCTTCAGACAGTTTTTATATTTCAGTAATTAGAATTCAGTATTTAAAATAAAAGTGCAGTAAAATGTAATTATATTTCAGTTTGAATAAAACACATTTTAGACACTTTAAGAACATTGCATTTTTAAAAAAAGAATGTGATAACAAATCAACTTTCCTATAAACCAAAATGATTTGCTGATATCTCTGGGATAAAGAAATTGGCAGTTCTTACAAAGTCTGGCATTTTTATATGAATGCAGCCTGAGTGACTAAACAGCCCAATGAAGAGACCTAGAAAGTTTGATACCACTCCCTCCCCTCCCCCCCCCCCCCTCCCCCCCTCCCCCCCATCTATCACAAGATACAACTACAATCAGCAACCTATTTATTTGGAAGAATGAAGCAGAAATGGTAGGTGGAAAAGGATACTATCATTTATTTAGCACAGTTTACATGGTTATTCCTTAGGCTACTGATTCTATACCCATCACTACACTGTACACTGTTGCTTGCGAACATATGATGTACAGTTTGCACAAGATTTCCCTTCTGTAAAACCTCTCCCTAAGGAAGACAAGAGCAACATTGTAGGATGATTCCAGCTCCCTCCAAATCATATATCACCCTTCATTTGAGAGCACCATTCCACCTTTGCAAGGTTAGCCCTTCCATTCCCTGCCTAACACATTGTCCTGTAAGAAGAGGTATGTCCATCACCTTGCCAATGCCATCACAAATGAACATTGACTATAGGCGTGATGTGCAGGCAGCAACCTGAGACTTGAGCAACCAGAACCTGAGAAAACAAGCAAGAAGTCCTCCCAACCTATACGACTGAGCTTGTAATTCTGCATCAGAACTTACTCTTCGGTAAATTGCAGTTATTTCTATTTCGGAACAAAGATAGCAACTCATATATCGCAACTGATATTTGAATTGTTGCTGTAAAAAAAAATCAGATTGCACGTGCTAATTGAAACAGTGGAATCCACTGTGTTGTTTATTTGTAATGAAAGAAGTCTCTATTGGAAATGTGGCGAGCATTTAGACAAAGACATTCCTTCAATGCGAGAATTTTCTGACCCACGCAAATACATAACATACCATGGTACTGCTACATTGCACCTTATCTTAAACAAAGGAAGCACAATGGCCCAATGTACCAATAAATCACACAGGAATCAGCACTACATGAAGGTAGTGGAGCATATTAATCAGGTCTGCATGTTTCTGGGGTTTTTCTTATTGATTTCATCATTAGGGACCCATTATGACATTTAACTAATTGACCAATGTCATAATAGGAAATTAATTGTCGTAATTTCTTGCATTATAGCAATAATTGCACTATAAATGTATTTTGTTGTCCTTGACAAGCATTTGGACTCAGAAAAGGAGGTGATTGCCGCTACATGAGTGCAATATCTCTTTATTTAGGTTGCAACATCCAAATAATGTGTTAAGAAAACAAGTCAAAATGTGGTAGAGGTATGTCTGGAGCTGGGACAATGGTCAGGGCTTTGATATGTAGCCATAATAAACTAATACTTATTTGCCAGATGGCGGGGACATGAATGGAGTGAAATGTTCAGTAGATTAAGTTTTTGACTATAATTTTGTCTGAGGATGCACTGTGCAATGTATTCAATGAAAGTGCTGGATCGGGCTCTGACTGAAGTTTCATTGTGGTGAGAAATCTTGACACTGTCAAGATTGGTAAAACTAGAGAAACCGAGTTATCAGATTGCTTTCTATCTCCTGCTAGAAATGCAAATCAGGAGATATATATAGACTGGCTCCAAACTCATGATCGTTTTTTCTCCACCATCAAGATCTACCCTGTAGACGGAAGACAAATCCCAATAAGTAGCATGAATGAGAAATTATAATGCACAGCGTGCCAAGGGCATTTTGCAGCAGGAATGAAGACCATGTGCACAACTGAATGTCCCAGCAATGGTCCTGTGCCTGAAACAATAAACAATTGCACAATGACCCGTCAGTGTGTCCTAACATGTCGATCAATTTCTTGTCCTGAATCTAGATACTTAGCCCACATCTAAGAATGTGACTCCAAAGTATGTTTGCTACAGTTAAGAAAGAAATTTTAAAATTGCTATCAAATATATTTTGAGTTTTGGAATTAAAAGTTGTCTTTAAATGGGAACTTTTATGTTCAGGTATTTTTCAAGCAACTGAGAGAAAAAGATGATCATACTAATATTTCCTGAATGTATACCATTTAAAAAAAAGATCTACTTTAAAAAAAAAACTATTTTCTGCTACACAGCATTAAAAAACATCAGTGTATGTGACATACTGCATGTTGAAGTGAAACAGGTAGAACCTGCCAAGGACTATTCTAATGTTGATGAGGCTTTCATGTCTGGACTAAGCAGCAGCTAATTTAGCCACAAGAGGGCAGCATTAAACAAGTGTGCCGTTGGACTTGGCTCGGTATTAATGTGCCTGCAATAAGCAACAAATGAGTTACTAAAAGCAAGGTGAAAGGGTGGCTATTTAATTCTAATGCCTCACTTTCTCTCCATTCCTCCTTTTTCTCTCTCTCTCTCCCTTCCTCCTTCCTCCTTCCTCTCTTCTTTCTCTCCCGCTTCCTCTCCCTTTTTTTCCCCTCGGGCTGGAATGCCTGGGTTTTATAAGGGGTAGGCTGATAAGGTTCAAGTTGGCCAAGTCAGCTAATTGGACCCAGCTGTTACCAATGATGCTGAGGAATGGTCTCTCCTGGCCTGTCTGCCTTTGGTGGGGATCAGAGTGGCATCCTAGGTAGGGGGCGCTGTAACAATGGATAGACTGGGACTCTTCTTTGGAGGATGGGAGGCTGAGGGATCACCTTATTGAGGTGCACAACATCACGAGGGGCATGGATAAAGTGGACACAGTCTTTTTCCCAGGGTAGAGGATTCTAAAAATAAATGGTATAGGCTTATGGTTTAAGAGGGGGACATCCTTTTCTCTCAGATGGTAGTCCATATCTGGAAAGAGCTTCCAGAAGAAGGTGTGGAAGTGGAAACAATTGTAATGATTAAAATGCATATGGACAGATATTTAGACAGGAAGAGTTTAGAAGGCTATTGGCTAAATAAAGCAAATATGACTAGTTCAGTATGCCAACTTAGTCGGAATAGACAAGGTGGGTTGTAGGGCTTGTTTCTATACTCCATAGCTCTCTGACACTATGGTCACCAAACTATCCCCTGAGGTGGAGGTCAAAACTGTTAAGATAGTGAAAGCTGGGTGGAACTTGGCAGTAAGGATAATGAAATTTTTGAGTTTAAGTGTAGGAAGCAACACTGGTATAATCATGAGCGTACATAGGGGAAAAAGTGAATGAAGTGGCCTGAGCAGAACTGAAAGAAACACTGTTCCACATATTCCACATAATAGACAGACAATGGCCAAGCCAGGCAAGTTATCATAGACTCACCTTTGATTTGGAGAAGTTGTTGAATATCAGAGTAAGTTTAATCAGCTATGTTAATTACATAAAGATCCTTTCCAGTTTCTATTCTAGTTAATTTTTCTTTTCTTTTCTAGAGCACTCGAGTGGCATCTCGTCCTTCAAACCAATCCGATCGCACATTGCCATCCCTACAGCTCATGTCATGCCTTCTACCTCCAATCCCTCACTAACCAGACCTGGAAAACAAGACAAACCTGCCTGTTCTAAAGTGAATCTTTCTCAGACGTTGCCTGGGAAGCCTAAATATGTTTTTACACTGAACCCTTCTTTAGACATGAAGGACTCCCGACCCATCAGGAAATGGTCATCTCTCTCCAAACTCAGTGGACCAGGAAAGGAAAGTCCTGACTGTGATGTTTCTGGCAATGGGAATTTTGAAAGCAGCATGGCCACTGTATCAAATTGTAATGCAAAGCCCTGTACATCTGGGGGCAACGTAACGGACAACTTTACACATCCCAACACGGAATATTTGAAAAGCCAAGACACAAAGACTTGGAATACATCTACCAAAGAGTCCCCCCAGAGCCAGTATCCACTTTCTGATGGGCAGTACAAATTTGAGAGTCTTTATAATGCTGCAGGTGACTCCTCTTTGCCATCGTCCACATCTAGTAAAAAACACTCAGATTTATCATTCAGTGCCTTCACTGCAACCAAAGCAACCAAAGGTGACAGGGAGACCTGTGGGCCAAGACATGGTTTTACTTCTTTGGAGCATCAGCCTACGTTTGGGACAACAGCACGCACTTCTCTGAGGACTCAGCTGTGGCTTAGCGACCAGATGCTGGCCGCCAGTCTTGGCCTTCGACCTGCAGAAAGATCTTGTGCTATCATCGGTTGCCAGCTCAAACAGCGGCAGCAGCAACTGTGGCAAGAAGCTGATCAGATGCAGGTAAGAATTTTTTTAAAGTGCAATGTTTCTCTGAATAATGCATCTGGATTACACCAAAATCAATTAATGCTTGAGTGTCAATAACAGGAATATATTTGTCAGAGGGAATTTTTGGACTTCCTTGTTAAATGATAAAAAGAAGAATGAGAGTGCAATGGTCTGCCTGTTCAGAGTTTCTGGTTTGATTATAGAAAATATATGAGAACCAGCATGTAAAACTCAATCACCTTGCTAACACTTTTACCCTTACTGGATTCATTTGCAGCAGCTATAGCCGTGGAATGTGTTTCATAAGGAATGTGTTTCATAAGGCTCCATCAGTTATACTGTTGTCAACTTTGGGCTAGGTTTCTAATAATCGCCATCTTTTTACTGTTAGGCAGGCGGTTCCAAGTGCAAAGAGGAATTTAATTCAAATGGTTTTATCAATTGGATTGCACAGATGAATTATCAGCTCAATAGACATACTGCAAGGCAGCCTAGAAAGGTAATAATGGGTAGCAAAGCAATGATTTCATCATGGTACAGATGGTGCTAAAAGTGGTCTCCATTTTCTCTGCTCCTTTTCCAATTGTCGATTTGTGATTCCATTAGTCTTAAACTAACTTTCCATTACTTGTTCAAGTGAGTTCATTCACGTTTGGGACTGGTACAAAGTTTATAATTTTAATTTGCAAAGAGCATTAAACAAATCTTGTTCCTATTCCACTTGAACTTGGCTCTGAACATATTTTTCAGGAGTAGGAAGTTTTTGAAAGTCTGAAGTCTTTCCGAAACCTACAGACCTCTAAAGGGGGCAATTGCCATGTGCTTTCTCTTACCTTTGAGGAAATCATCTGATTTAAGAATTTAAGGCAGTGCACAGCGGCAGAATTGCTGCCTTACAGAGCCGGAGACCCTGGTTTGATCCAGAATATGGATGCTGTCTGTACAGAGTTTGTACATTCTCCCTTGTGACCATGTGGGTTTTTTTCTGGGTACTCTAGTTTACTCCCACATTCTAAACATAACAGGTTTGTAGGTTAGTTAGCTTGTGTATATTATCCCTAGTGCGTAGGATAGAACTAGTGTATGGGTGATAATTGAGGACTTAACGGGCTGAAGGGTTTTGTTTCTACACTATCTCTAAATTAAACTAAAGAAAATCCAGGCATCAAACCCAAAACCAAGTTATGCACGAACAACATGTGTTGTATTTCCCGACACTTTGGGGAGCAAAATCTGAATAAACACGAATTTTCAGTCCAGCTGAAAGACTGGGCTTATATTCACTGGAGGATGAGAGGGGATCTTATAGAGACGTATAAAATTATAAAAGGACTGGACAAGCTAGTTGCAGGAAAAATGTTTCCAATGTTGGGGGAGTCCAGAACCAGGGGCCACAGAATAAAGAATAAAGGGGAGGCCATTTAAAACTGAGGTGAGAAGAAATCTTTTCACCCAGAGTTGTGAATTTGTGGAATTCTCTGCTACAGAAGACAGTGGAGGCCAATTCACTGGATGAATTTAAAAGAGAGTTAGATAGAGCTCTAGGGGCTAGTGGAATCAAGGGGTATGGGGAGAAGGCAGGCACAGGTTACTGATTGTGGATGATCAGCCATGATCACAATGAATGGCGGTGCTGGCTCGAAGGGCCAAATGGCCTCCTCCTGCACCTATTTTCTATGTTTCTATGTTTTATGACACATTCTTGTAACTGGGCCTTCTTGACATACGTTGGTCTAACTTTAATTTAAGTATTGCACCTGGATCTTAAATTAATGCGGGGTATTATTAAGTATTATTTTGAAGATAACTCTGAAGACTGCACATTATAGTCAAAGCAGGTCACGTGTTTGACAAGACCGAGATTTAAAAAAATAGATCTGAATGTCATGTTCAACTTGAAATAGTCACTTGATGCTAACTTTCTGATATTTGAAATTGGATATTGGATATCTAAAGTGGAAAGAGAATGAGTGCAAATGGTTACATTGTTGTCATTCAAGGCTCAGCTAGTTGCACTTTTTCCACAGTCAGAAGAGTGCACATTCAAGTCCCAATGCAGATAGTTAAAAACAGAAATGAAAGCAGACTCTGTGTGGCATGGCAGAGGGTGCTATGTTGTTAAGATATTTTATGCTGCCCCTGTTTGTCTGTTCTAGCAAATGTTAGATATTCCGAGGTCCCTCAAGCAATATTACGAAATTAATCTTTAGCTTCGATACATGGGAGATTGCTGTGCACATTGGCTACTGTGCTTCCTACAGTATTTTTCCAACCAATGAAGGAAAGGAGATCGACACAAAGTGCTGAAGTAACTCAGTGGATCAGGCAGCATCTCTGGAGGAAAAGGATAAGTGATGATAGGTTTTGGGTCGGGACCTTACTTCAGACTGAAAGTAAAGGGGATGGAGGGAAGAACTGATGGTAGAAAAAGATCAGGACAAATCAGGGCCAGCAACAGATGACCTTGGGCAAGGTGGTTCCCTGGTCAGTCAATTGTTGGCAGGAGAAGGGGTGATCTCAAGATGGATACATTGTTGTGAACCATGGAACTGGTTAAACGACGAGGGTGGAAGGAGAGTGTGAGTATAAGTAATTGGAAATGAGAGAATTCAACATTCATACCACTGGATTGTAAGCTCCCCAAGCAAAATTTGAGGTGCTGTTCCTCCAATTTGCATGTGGCCTCACTCTGGCAATGGAGGAGGCCAAGGACAGAAAGGTTAGGTTAAAGAAGGGTCTTGACCCGAAACACCACCCATTCCTTCTCTCCTGAGATGCTGCCTGACCCACTGAGTTACTCCAGCTATTTGTGATACCTTCGATTTGTACCAGTATATGCAGTTATTTTCCTTGACAGAAAGGTCAGTGTGAGAATGGGAAGGGGAGTTAAAATGATTAGCAACTGGTAGATCCCAGAGGGTTCAGCGGACCTGGGAGAAAAGGCGAGAAAAGAGATTCCTCGACCTGATTCTCTGGAACAACTGTCATGGATAACATTTATGGAAAATCGATCATATCGCAGTAAGATTTAGAGTAGTTATGGAAAAGGACAATGAGAAATCTAGAGTGAAATATTTAATTGGAGGAAAGCTAATTTTACATAGTTGTTTCTGCTGAATCACAGAGTCATCCAGCATGAAAACTGGCCTTTTGGCCTGATGAGTTAGTTTAGTTTAGTTTATTTATTGGCACGAGGTACAGTGAAAAGCTTTTGTTGCGTCAGTCGGTGGAAAGTCAGTGGAAAGACAATACATGATTATAATAGAGCTATTCACAGTGTACAGTGATTAAGGGAATAATGTGAATAAATGTTGCTGTAAGAGTGGAGATTTAAAAGTGTGGCGAGATTGCTGTGTGTGATTGCAGATCCACTTCTGTGACGAGCACACGGATAATCGCCTGGGAGTGTGCACCATCTTTCAGGCTGACCACATGTTATAACTGAGCTAGTCCCATTTGCCTGTGTTTGGTTAATATCCATCAAAACCTTTCCTATCCATGTACCTCTCTAAAACTCCTTTGACATTGTGTCCACCTGTTAAGGCTTCTGCCTGCAGCTCGTTCCATATACTCACCACCCTCTGTGTTAAAAACTGCCCCTTGGGTTTTAAAAAAAATCACTCCCCTCCCGCTTGAAACCTTCGCCGTCTAGTTCTGGACTCCTCTAACTTAGAGAAAGAGATTAATGTATCCTTGGCTTTCCCTTCCTAAATTCACCAGCAGGCTCCTTGGTCTAGCTATTACTGAGAGCAAGATTTTTGTTCTGGCACCATTGAATCAACTTCTTCACCATCCTGCCATCCTTGACACCACTTTCAGGGAACTATTTACTGACAATGCTAGGTCTCTGTGTTCTCCAATACTCCCCGGGACCTTACTGTTTACTGTGCAAGTGCCGTGGTTTGACTCACCAAAATGCATCATACTTATCTGAGTTAAATTCCATTTGCCATTTCTCAGCCCACTTCCTTAGTTGATCACAATCCTTTTGTAAATTTAGACAGCATTCCTTCACTGTCCATAACACCAGAAATGTTGGTGTGTCATCTTCAAACTTAATACCCAAATTAACTACATTATCATCCAAATTGTTAATACAGATAATAAAGAACAGAGGGAATCAGCACAGATCCCTATGGGAGGCGCATTCCCAATCTCGTTGTACCCCTGGGTACAATGACAATAAAGATATATTGTATTGTATTGTATGGGCTACTAGTAGTCACTGGCCTCCAATCAGAAAAAAACATCCTCCATTATCACCCTCTGACTCCTTCTACCTGACAGAATCTGAGAGAAATTGTCAGATGTTAAATCTCCACTGATAGGAAAAAAATATATAAATGACACCCCACAAGTACCTGGACTGAAAGGACGTGGGCAACTAAGCAAATTATTGTCAGCACGAGCGTGGAAGGTGAATCAAGGATTAATGTTCTGCATCTTCCTTTTTGATTATATCACATGTGTGAACAACAATTAGATAACAAGTTAAAATTAGAAATAGGAATGATGTAAAGTTTGATGTTGAAGCGGAAGGAGACTGCGAGACAATATCTGGAGTGAATCAAGTGACATCAAAGTGAAAGCCTTTTGCACATTGCCATCTGTTTTTGGTTGTGTCATTATTTTTGAGAAATGTGAAACGTTTTCAGAGGTGTAGCGTAATATAAATAACTGTCAGAAAATAACATAGCAATCATTTTAAAGCCAAAATGCAGAACTTTAAGAGTGGATGTTGTTCTAAAGAGCACTCTGGTCCTGTTCAGGATCTCTGCTTGTTAATTAAATTTCAATTTTGTGTAAGAAATAGCTGTAATAATGCAAGCAGAGCAAGATATAAAAGCTCCTCATGGAATATATAATGATCCAAGTTGCTTCTCCAGTTTAGTGTTTCTTTTACAATTTGCATATTCATTTAAATGGGAAGAAATGTTAAAAAAGAGTCATTACATGGCAGGAGGTCCAAGCAGTGCAAAAGGTGATTTTCTGCCTGAAGTGTACTGTGGATTGCAGTAGTTGTGGGGGTAGTGCCCTGGGGGGCACTCCCCGCCCGCCAACGGGCTTCGTCAGTTGGGGGAGGGTTGCCAGGCCCACAGGATCATCAGTTGGAGAGGGTTGCCAGGCCCGCAGGATCGTCAGTTGGGGGAAGGTTGATCGAGGAGAGGCCCGCAGGAGAGATTTGGACCCAACAAGTCCACCTCAGTCTAGTAGTTCTTAAGTTTATGAAGAGAAGAGAGCACACGTTTAAGGTGAAAGGAACATAAATTAAAGATGTTTGGGGCAAGTTTTTTCACACAGGGTGTGGTGGGTGCCTGGAAGCCGCTGACAGCGGTGATGGAGGAGGCAGATGTGATAGTGGCATTTAAGAGGTTTTTAGATAGGCACATGGATGTGCAGGGAATCGAGGGATATGGATCACATGCAGGCAGATGACATTAGTTTAACTTGGCATTATGTTTGGAACAGACATAGTGGGTTGAAGCTTGCTAGTAAGTCTGGTATTTTACTTGCACCAGCATCCTCTTAATCATTCTGAAGGAAAGGTCCTGCTCTCATGAACTCTGTTTCTCAAAAGAGCTGACAAGTGGTTGGACAAATAATAGACCCGTGGAATGTTCACCAGAACAAAATCAGTTGTAGGCCCTGTCCATGTGGCATGTAATACGAATCGAAACATTGATTGCAGATTTGGGTTGCTACCCGGTCTGTGAGTCAGACATCTGTATCAGTTGGCCCAGGAGGTCTGACCATCACGAGTACCAAGAGGGTTGGACTCCATGGCATGGTTCAAAGCAGGATCTGACCATAATACTGTGCAAGACATGTGAGCACTGGCTTGTTGCCTGGAGTGGTCTTCTATCACTCTACCATGATCATCTCATGGAGGGAAAGGGATGCCTAACATTTGCATGGATCACCAAGGTAAGTGCCGAGAACTGTCCAGGAACAAACACTGCCTTTTCCACCCAACATTGTGTGGTAGAGGCGACAGAGACTGCATGACTGCACCTGATAAGAGGAATTATGGAAAAAACAAAACAAGGAAGGAATGATTATTAATTTTCAGAGGGTCAGTAGGGTGCAGCTCACTGATGTAAAAGTCAGGGGGCATTCAGGGGTATGCGCCCAGTTTGGCCATCAGTCAGGTGACGCCATGTTGCAGAGGGGCAGTGAGGGGAGGAAGGTCAGGTGAGTCATAAGATGAGTTGCGCGGATAGTTGGGTTCATCAATTATTCAGCTCGAGCCAGCCCATTACCTTTTTCTTTTCTCTATGATTTTTCAGTTTGAGAAATGAAACTCGAACAAGTTATGCGTGATAACTGTTTTAATACTCTTTTTATTTCAAGCTCATTAACAAAGATTAGCCACACTTTTGTATTGTGCAATGACT
>NW_027602828.1:0-27000 GCF_053455715.1 Rhinoraja longicauda | reverse complement strand
GAGTTTTAAAGTACTGGGGGAGTGTTACAGTAGTACTGGGGGAGTGTCACAGTACTGGGAGAGTGTTACAGTACTTGGAGAGTGTTACGGTAGTACTGGGAGAGTGTTACATAATACTGGGAGAGTGTTACAGTAGTACTGGGAGAGTTTTACAGTAGTGCTGGGGGAGTGTTACAGTAGTACTGGGGGAGTGTTATAGTAGTACTGGGGGAGTGTTACAGTACTGGGGGAGTGTTATAGTAGTACTGGGGGAGTGTTACAGTACTGGGGGAGTGTTACAGTACTGGGGGAGTGTTACAGTACTGGGGGAGTGTTACAGTAGTACTGGGGGAGTGTTACAGAAGTACTGGGGGAGTGTTACTGTAGTACTGGGGAGTGTTACAGTACTGGTGGAGTGTTACAGTACTGGGAGAGTGTTACAGTACTGGGAGAGTGTTACAGTAGTACTGGGTGAGTGTCACAGTACTGGGAGAGTGTTACAGTACTGGGGGAATGTCACAGTACTGGGAGAGTGTCACAGTACTGGGGGAGTGTTACAGTAGTACTGGGGGAGTGTCACAGTACTGGGCGAGTGTTACAGTACTGCGAGAGTGTTACAGTACTGCGAGAGTGTTACAGTACTGGGAGAGTGTTACAGTAGTACTGGGAGAGTGTTACAGTAGTACTGGGGGAGTGTTACAGTAGTACTGGGGGAGTGTTACAGTAGTACTGGGGGAGTGTTACAGTAGCACTGGGGGAGTGTTACAGTACTGGGGGAGTGTTACAGTAGTACTGGGGGAGTGTTACAGTAGTACTGGGGGAGTGTTACAGTAGTACTGGGAGAGTGTTTCAGTAGTACTGGGAGAGTGTTACAGTGGTACTTGGGGAGTGTTACTGGGGGAGTGTTACTGGGGGAGTGTTACTGGGGGAGTGTTACTGGGGGAGTGTTACTGGGGGAGTGTTACTGGGGGAGTGTTACTGGGGGAGTGTTACTGGGGGAGTGTTACTGGGGGAGTGTTACTGGGGGAGTGTTACTGGGGGAGTGTTACTGGGGGAGTGTTACAGTGGTACTGGGGGAGTGTTACAGTGGTACTGGGGGAGTGTTACAGTGGTACTGGGGGAGTGTTACTGGGGGAGTGTTACTGGGGGAGTGTTACTGGGGGAGTGTTACAGTGGTACTGGGGGAGTGTTACAGTACTGGGAGAGTGTTACAGTACTGGGAGAGTGTTACAGTACTGGGAGAGTGTTACAGTACTGGGAGAGTGTTACAGTAGTACTGGGAGAGTGTTTCAGTAGTACTGGGAGAGTGTTACAGTGGTACTGGGGGAGTGGTACTGGGGGAGTGTTACTGGGGGAGTGTTACTGGGGGAGTGTTACTGGGGGAGTGTTACTGGGGGAGTGTTACTGGGGGAGTGTTACAGTGGTACTGGGGGAGTGTTACTGGGGGAGTGTTACTGGGGGAGTGTTACAGTGGTACTGGGGGAGTGTTACAGTGGTACTGGGGGAGTGTTACAGTGGTACTGGGGGAGTGTTACTGGGGGAGTGTTACTGGGGGAGTGTTACAGTGGTACTGGGGGAGTGTTACTGGGGGAGTGTTACTGGGGGAGTGTTACAGTGGTACTGGGGGAGTGTTACAGTGGTACTGGGGGAGTGTTACAGTGGTACTGGGGGAGTGTTACAGTGGTACTGGGGGAGTGTTACAGTGGTACTGGGGGAGTGTTACAGTGGTACTGGGGGAGTGTTACAGTGGTACTGGGGGAGTGTTACAGTGGTACTGGGGGAGTGTTACAGTGGTACTGGGGGAGTGTTACAGTGGTACTGGGGGAGTGTTACAGTGGTACTGGGGGAGTGTTACAGTGGTACTGGGGGAGTGTTACAGTGGTACTGGGGGAGTGTTACAGTGGTACTGGGGGAGTGTTACAGTGGTACTGGGGGAGTGTTACAGTGGTACTGGGGGAGTGTTACAGTGGTACTGGGGGAGTGTTACAGTGGTACTGGGGGAGTGTTACAGTAGTACTGGGGGAGTGTTACAGTAGTACTGGGGGAGTGTTACAGTAGTACTGGGGGAGTGTCACAGTACTGGGGGAGTGTCACAGTACTGCGAGAGTGTTACAGTAGTACTGGGGGAGTGTTACAGTAGTACTGGGGGAGTGTCACAGTAGTACTGGGGGAGTGTTACAGTAGTACTGGGGGAGTGTTACAGTAGTACTGGGGGAGTGTTACAGTAGTACTGGGGGAGTGTCACAGTACTCGGAGAGTGTTACAGTACTGGGAGAGTGTCACAGTAGTACTGGGGGAGTGTTACAGTAGTACTGGGGGAGTGTCACTGTACTGGGGGAGTATCACAGTACTGGGAGAGTGTTACAGTACTGGGAGAGTGTTACAGTACTGGGAGAGTGTTACAGTACTGGGAGAGTGTTACAGTACTGGGAGAGTGTTACAGTAGTACTGGGGGAGTGTTACAGTAGTACTGGGGGAGTGTTACAGTAGTACTGGGGGAGTGTTACAGTAGTACTGGGGGAGTGTTACAGTACTGGGGGAGTGTTACAGTATTGGGAGAGTGTTAAAGTACTGGGGGAGTGTTACAGTAGTACTGGGGGAGTGTTACAGTAGTACTGGGGGAGTGTTACAGTAGTACTGGGGGAGTGTTACAGTAGTACTGGGGGAGTGTTACAGTAGTACTGGGGGAGTGTTACAGTACTGGTGGAGTTTTACAGTACTGGGGGAGTGTTACAGTACTGGGAGAGTGTTACAGTAGTACTGGGGGAGTGTTACAGTACTGGGAGAGTGTTACAGTACTGGGAGAGTGTTAAAGTATTGGGGGAGTGTTACAGTAGTACTGGGGGAGTGTTACAGTACTGGGAGAGTGTTACAGTACTGGGAGAGTGTTACAGTAGTACTGGGAGAGTGTTACATTAGTACTGGGAGAGTGTCACAGTACTGGGAGAGTGTTACAGTACTGGGAGAGTGTTACATAATACTGGGAGAGTGTTACAGTAGTACTGGGGGAGTGTTACAGTGGTACTGGGGGAGTGTTACAGTAGTACTTGGAGAGTGTTACAGTAGTACTGGGAGAGTGTTACAGTAGTTCTGGGAGAGTGTTACAGTGGTACTGGGGGAGTGTTACAGTACTGGGAGAGTGTTACAGTAGTACTGGTGAGTGTTACAGTAGTACTGGGAGAGTGTTACAGTAGTACTGGGGGAGTGTTATAGTAGTACTGGGGGAGTGTTGCAGTACTGGGGGAGTGTTACAGTACTGGGGGAGTGTTACAGTAGTCCTGGGGGAGTGTTACAGTAGTACTGGGGAGTGTTACAGTAGTACTGGGAGAGTGTTACAGTAGTACTGGGGGAGTGTTACAGTAGTACTGGGGGAGTGTTACAGTAGTACTGGGGGAGTGTTACAGTAGTACTGGGGACTGTTACAGTAGTACTGGGGGAGTGTCACAATATTGGGAGAGTGTTACCGTAGTACTGGGGGAATGTTACAGCACTGGGAGAGTGTTACAGTACTGGGGGAGTGTCACAGTACTGGGAGAGTGTTACAGTAGTACTGGGGGAGTGTTACAGTAGTACTGGGGGAGTGTCACAGTACTGGGAGAGTGTTACAGTAGTACTGGGAGAGTGTTACAGTAGTACTGGGAGAGTGTTACAGTAGTACTGGGAGAGTGTTACAGTAGTACTGGGAGAGTGTTACAGTAGTACAGGGAGAGTGTTACAGTAGTACAGGGAGAGTGTTACAGTAGTACTGGGAGAGTGTTACAGTACTGGGAGAGTGTTACAGTACTGGGAGAGTGTTAAAGTATTGGGGAAATGTTCAGTAGTACTGAGGGAGTGTTACAGTACTGGGAGGGTGTTACAGTACTGGGAGGGTGTTACAGTTGTACTGGGAGAGTGTTACAGTAGTACTGGGAGAGTGTTACAGTACTGGGAGAGTGTTACAGTACTGGGAGAGTGTTACAGTACTGGGAGAGTGTTAAAGTATTGGGGGAATGTTACAGTAGTACTGAGGGAGTGTTACAGTACTGGGAGAGTGTTACAGTACTGGGAGAGTGTTACAGTAGTACTGGGAGAGTGTTACAGTAATACTGGGAGAGTGTTACAGTAGTACTGGGAGAGTGTTAAAGTAGTACTGGGAGAGTGTTTCAGTAGTATTTGGAGAGTGTTACAGTACTGGGAGAGTGTTACAGTACTGGGAGAGTGTTACAGTAGTACTGGGAGAGTGTTACAGTAATACTGGGAGAGTGTTACAGTAGTACTGGGAGAGTGTTAAAGTAGTACTGGGAGAGTGTTTCAGTAGTATTTGGAGAGTGTTACAGTGGTACTGGGGGAGTGTTACTGGGGGAGTGTTACAGCAGTGCTGGGAGAGTGTTACAGTAGTACTGGGGGAGTGTTACTGTAGTACTGGGAGAGTTTTACAGTGGTGCTGGGGGAGTGTTACAGTAGTACTGGGGGAGTGTTACAGTAGTACTGGGGGAGTGTTATAGTAGCACTGGGGGAGTGTTATAGTAGCACTGGGGGAGTGTTGCAGTACTGGGGGAGTGTTACAGTACTGGGGGAGTGTTACAGTACTGGGGGAGTGTTACAGTACTGGGGAGTGTTACAGTAGTACTGGGGGAGTGTTACAGTGGTACTGGGGGAGTGTTATAGTAGCACTGGGGGAGTGTTGCAGTACTGGGGGAGTGTTACAGTACTGGGGGAGTGTTACAGTACTGGGGGAGTGTTACAGTACTGGGGAGTGTTACAGTAGTACTGGGGGAGTGTTACAGTAGTACTGGGGGAGTGTTACCGTGCTACTGGGGGAGTGTTACAGTAGTACTGGGAGAGTGTTACAGTAGTACTGGGGAGTGTTACAGTAGTACTGGGGGAGTGTTACAGTAGTACTGGGGGAGTGTTACAGTGCTACTGGGGGAGTGTTACAGTGCTACTGGGGGAGTGTTACAGTAGTACTGGGAGAGTGTTACAGTAGTACTGGGGGAGTGTTACAGTAGTACTGGGGGAGTGTTACAGTAGTACTGGGGGAGTGTTACAGTACTGGGAGAGTGTTAAAATACTGGGGGATTGTTACAGTAGTAGTGGGAGAGTGTTACAGTAGTACTGGGAGAGTGTTACAGTAGTACTGGGAGAGTGTTACAGTAGTACTGGGAGTGTGTTACAGTAGTACTGGGAGAGTGTTACAGTAGTACTGGGAGAGTGTTACAGTAGTACTGGGAGAGTGTCACAGTAGTACTAGGAGAGTGTTACAGTTGTACTGGGGGAGTGTTACAGTAGTACTGGGAGAGTGTTACAGTAGTACTGGGAGAGTGTTACAGTAGTACTGGGGGAGTGTTACAGTAGTACTGGGGAGTGTTACAGTACTGGGGGAGTGTTACAGTACTGGGGGAGTGTTACAGTAGTACTGGGGGAGTGTTACAGTAGTACTGGGGGAGTGTTACAGTAGTACTGGGGGAGTGTTACAGTAGTACTGGGGAGTGTTACAGTAGTACTAGGGGAGTGTTACAGTAATGGGAGAGTGTTAGAGTAGTACTGGGGGAGTGTTACAGTAGTACTGGGGGAGTGTTACAGTAGTACTGGGGGAGTGTTACAGTAGTACTGGGGAGTGTTACAGTAGTACTAGGGGAGTGTTACAGTAATGGGAGAGTGTTAGAGTAGTACTGGGGGAGTGTTACAGTAGTACTGGGGGAGTGTTACAGTGGTACTGGGTGAGTGTTACAGTAGTACTGGGGGAGTGTTACAGTAGTACTGGGGGAGTGTTACAGTAGTACTGGGGGTGTGTTACAGTAGTACTGGGGGAGTGTTACAGTAGTACTGGGAGAGTGTTACAGTAGTACTGGGGGAGTGTTACAGTAGTACTGGGGAGTGTTACAGTAGTACTGGGGGAGTGTTACAGTACTGGGAGAGTGTTACAGTAGTACTGGGAGAGTGTTACAGTACTGGGGGAGTGTTACAGTACGGGGGAGTGTTACAGTAGTACTGGGGAGTGTTACAGTAGTACTGCGGGAGTGTCACGGTACTGGGAGAGTGTTACAGTACTGGGAGAGTGTTACAGTACTGGGAGAGTGTTACAGTACTGGGAGAGTGTTACAGTACTGGGAGAGTGTTACAGTACTGGGAGAGTGTTACAGTACTGGGAGAGTGTTACAGTAGTACTGGGGGAGTGTTACAGTAGTACTGGGGGAGTGTTACAGTAGTACTGGGGGAGTGTTACAGTAGTACTGGGGGAGTGTTACAGTAGTACTGGGGGAGTGTTACAGTAGTACTGGGGAGTGTTACAGTACTGGGAGAGTGTTACAGTCGTACTGGGGGAGTGTTACAGTACTGGGAGAGTGTTACAGTACTGGGAGAGTGTTACAGTACTGGGGGAGTGTCACAGTACTGGGAGAGTGTTACAGTAGTACTGGGGAGTGTTACAGTAGTACTGGGGGAGTGTCACAGTAGTACTGGGGGAGTGTTACAGTAGTACTGGGGGAGTGTTACAGTAGTACTGGGGGAGTGTTACAGTAGGACTGGGGGAGTGTTACAGTAGTACTGGGGGAGTGTTACAGTAGTACAGGGGGGGTGTTACAGTACTGGGAGAGTGTTACAGTACTGGGAGAGTGTTACAGTACTGGGAGAGTGTTACAGTACTGGGAGAGTGTTAAAGTACTGGGGGAGTGTTAGAGTAGTACTGGGGGAGTGTTACAGTACTGGGGGAGTGTTACAGTACTGGGGGAGTGTTACAGTACTGGGGGAGTGTTACAGTACTGGGGGAGTGTTACAGTACTGGGGGAGTGTTACAGTACTGGGGGAGTGTTACAGTAGTACTGGGGGAGTGTTACAGTAGTACTGGGGGAGTGTTACAGTGGTACTGGGGGAGTGTTACTGGGGGAGTGTTACAGTACTGGGGGAGTGTTACAGTACTGGGAGAGTGTTACAGTACTGGGGGAGTGTTACAGTAGTACTGGGGGAGTGTTACAGTACTGGGAGAGTGTTACAGTAGTACTGGGGGAGTGTTACAGTAGTACTGGGGGAGTGTCACAGTACTGGGAGAGTGTTACAGTACTGGGAGAGTGTTACAGTACTGGGAGAGTGTTACAGTAGTACTGGGGGAGTGTTACAGTAGTACTGGGGGAGTGTCACAGTACTGGGAGAGTGTTACAGTACTGGGAGAGTGTCACAGTACTGGGGGAGTGTCACAGTACTGGGAGAGTGTTACAGTAGTACTGGGGAGTGTTACAGTAGTACTGGGGGAGTGTCACAGTAGTACTGGGGGAGTGTTACAGTAGTACTGGGGAGTGTTACAGTAGTACTGGGGGAGTGTTACACTAGTACTGGGGGAGTGTTACAGTAGTACTGGGGGAGTGTTACAGTAGTACTGGAGAGTGTTACAGTAGTACTGGGAGAGTGTTACAGTAGTACTGGGAGACTGTTACAGTAGTACTGGGAGAGTGTTACAGTAGTACTGGGAGAGTGTTACAGTAGTACTGGGAGAGTGTTACAGTAGTACTGGGAGAGTGTTACAGTAGTACTGGGAGAGTGTTACAGTAGTACTGGGGGAGTGTTACAGTAGTACTGGGGGAGTGTTACAGTAGTACTGCGGAGTATTACAGTGGTACTGGGGGAGTGTTACAGTAGTACTGGGGAGTGTTACAGTACTGGGGGAGTGTTACAGTACTGGGGGCGTGTTACAGTAGTACTGGGGGAGTGTTACAGTAGTACTGGGGGAGTGTTACAGTACTGGGAGAGTGTTACAGTACTGGGGGAGTGTTACAGTAGTACTGGGGAGTGTTACAGTACTGGGAGAGTGTCACAGTACTGCGAGAGTGTTCAGTAGTACTGGGGGAGTGTTACATTAGTACTGGGGGAGTGTCACAGTACTGGGAGAGTGTTACAGTACTGGGGGAGTGTTACATTAGTAATGGGGGAGTGTCACAGTACTGGGAGAGTGTTACAGTACTGGGGGAGTGTCACAGTACTGGGAGAGTGTTACAGTAGTACTGGGGGAGTGTTACAGTAATACTGGGGGAGTGTTACAGTAGTACTGGGGGAGTGTGACAGTAGTACTGGGGGAGTGTTACAGTAGTACTGGGGGAGTTTTACAGTTGTACTGGGGGAGTGTTACAGTAGTACTGGGGGAGTGTTACAGTGGTACTGGGGGAGTGTTACAGTACTGGTGGAGTTTTACAGTACTGGGGGAGTGTTACAGTACTGGGAGAGTGTTACAGTAGTACTGGGGGAGTGTTACAGTACTGGGACAGTGTTACAGTACTGGGAGAGTGTTAAAGTATTGGGGGAGTGTTACAGTAGTACTGGGGGAGTGTTACAGTAGTACTGGGTGAGTGTTACAGTAGTACTGGGGGAGTGTTATAGTAGTACTGGGGGAGTGTTACAGTTGTACTGGGGGAGTGTTACAGTAGTACTGGGGGAGTGTTACAGTGGTACTGGGGGAGTGTTACAGTACTGGTGGAGTGTTACAGTACTGGGGGAGTGTTACAGTAGTACTGCGGGAGTGTTACAGTAGTACTGGGGGAGTGTTACAGTAGTACTGGGGGAGTGTTACAGTAGTACTGGGGGAGTGTTACAGTAGTACTGGGGAGTGTTACAGTAGTACTGGGGGAGTGTTACAGTAGTACTGGGAGAGTGTTACAGTAGTACTGGGGGAGTGTTACAGTAGTACTGGGGGAGTGTTACAGTAGTACTGGGGGAGTGTTACAGTACTGGGAGAGTGTTACAGTAGTACTGGGAGAATGTTATAGTACTGGGAGAGTGTTACAGTAGTACTGGGAGAGTGTTACAGTAGTACTGGGAGAGTGTTACAGTAGTACTGGAAGAGTGTCGCAGTAGTACTGGGGGAGTGTCACAGTAGTACTGGGGGAGTGTCACAGTAGTACTGGGGGAGTGTCACAGTAGTACTGGGGGAGTGTCACAGTAGTACTGGGGGAGTGTTACAGTAGTACTGGGGGAGTGTCACAGTACTGGGAGAGTGTCACAGTACTGGGAGAGTGTTACAGTACTGGGAGAGTGTTACAGTACTGGGGGAGTGTCACAGTACTGGGAGAGTGTTACAGTACTGGGGGAGTGTTACAGTACTGGGGGAGTGTTACAGTACTGGGAGAGTGTTACAGTAGTACTGGGGGAGTGTTACAGTAGTACTGGGGGAGTGTTACAGTAGTACTGGGAGAGTGTCACAGTAGTACTGGGAGAGTGTCACAGTAGTACTGGGAGAGTGTCACAGTAGTACTGGGAGAGTGTCACAGTAGTACTGGGAGAGTGTCACAGTAGTACTGGAAGAGTGTCACAGTAGTACTGGAAGAGTGTCACAGTAGTACTGGAAGAGTGTCGCAGTAGTACTGGGGGAGTGTCGCAGTAGTACTGGGGGAGTGTCGCAGTAGTACTGGGGGAGTGTCGCAGTAGTACTGGGGGAGTGTCGCAGTAGTACTGGGGGAGTGTCACAGTAGTACTGGGGGAGTGTCACAGTAGTACTGGGGGAGTGTTACAGTAGTACTGGGGAGTGTTACAGTAGTACTGGGGAGTATTACAGTAGTACTGGGGGAGTGTTACAGTGGTACTGGGGGAGTGTTACTGGGGGAGTGTTACAGTGGTACTGGGGGAGTGTTACAGTGGTACTGGGGGAGTGTTACAGTGGTACTGGGGGAGTGTTACAGTGGTACTGGGGGAGTGTTACAGTGGTACTGGGGGAGTGTTACAGTGGTACTGGGGGAGTGTTACAGTGGTACTGGGGGAGTGTTACTGGGGGAGTGTTACAGTGGTACTGGGGGAGTGTCACAGTGGTACTGGGGGAGTGTTACAGTGGTACTGGGGGAGTGTTACAGTGGTACTGGGGGAGTGTTACAGTACTGGGAGAGTGTTACAGTACTGGGAGAGTGTTACAGTACTGGGGGAGTGTTGCAGTAGTACTGGGGGAGTGTTACAGTACTGGGGGAGTGTTACAGTACTGGGAGAGTGTTACAGTACTGGGGGAGTGTTGCAGTAGTACTGGGGGAGTGTTACAGTACTGGGAGAGTGTTACAGTACTGGGAGAGTGTTACAGTAGTACTGGGGGAGTGTTACAGTAGTACTGGGGGAGTGTCACAGTACTGGGAGAGTGTTACAGTACTGGGAGAGTGTTACAGTACTGGGAGAGTGTTACAGTACTGGGAGAGTGTTACAGTAGTACTGGGGGAGTGTTACAGTAGTACTGGGGGAGTGTCACAGTACTGGGAGAGTGTTACAGCACTGGGAGAGTGTTACAGCACTGGGAGAGTGTTACAGTACTGGGGGAGTGTCACAGTACTGGGAGAGTGTTACAGTAGTACTGGGGAGTGTTACAGTAGTACTGGGGGAGTGTCACAGTAGTACTGGGGGAGTGTCACAGTAGTACTGGGGGAGTGTTACAGTAGTACTGGGGGAGTGTTACAGTAGTACTGGGGGAGTGTTACAGTACTGGGAGAGTGATACAGTACTGGGAGAGTGTTACAGTATTGGGAGAGTGTTAAAGTACTGGGGGAGTGTTACATTAGTACTGGAGAGTGTTACAGTAGTACTGGGAGAGTGTTACAGTAGTACTGGGAGACTGTTACAGTAGTACTGGGAGAGTGTTACAGTAGTACTGGGGGAGTGTTACAGTAGTACTGGGGAGTATTACAGTAGTACTGGGGGAGTGTTACAGTAGTACTGGGGAGTGTTACAGTGGTACTGGGGGAGTGTTACAGTACTGGGGGAGTGTTACAGTACTGGGAGAGTGTTACAGTACTGGGGGAGTGTTACAGTAGTACTGGGGGAGTGTTACAGTACTGGGAGAGTGTTACAGTAGTACTGGGGGAGTGTTACAGTAGTACTGGGGGAGTGTCACAGTACTGGGGAGTGTTACAGTAGTACTGGGGGAGTGTCACAGTACTGGGGAGTGTTACAGTAGTACTGGGGGAGTGTTACAGTAGTACTGGGGGAGTGTTACAGTAGTACTGGAGAGTGTTACAGTAGTACTGGGAGAGTGTTACAGTAGTACTGGGAGACTGTTACAGTAGTACTGGGAGAGTGTTACAGTAGTACTGGGAGAGTGTTACAGTAGTACTGGGAGAGTGTTACAGTAGTACTGGGGGAGTGTTACAGTAGTACTGGGGGAGTGTTACAGTAGTACTGGGGAGTATTACAGTAGTACTGGGGGAGTGTTACAGTAGTACTGGGGAGTGTTACAGTGGTACTGGGGGAGTGTTACAGTACTGGTGGAGTGTTACAGTACTGGGGGAGTGTTATAGTACTGGGAGAGTGTTACAGTACTGGGGAGTGTTACAGTAGTACTGGGGGAGTGTTACAGTACTGGGAGAGTGTTACAGTAGTACTGGGGGAGTGTTACAGTAGTACTGGGGGAGTGTCACAGTACTGGGGAGTGTTACAGTAGTACTGGGGGAGTGTCACAGTACTGGGGAGTGTTACAGTAGTACTGGGGGAGTGTTACAGTAGTACTGGGGGAGTGTTACAGTAGTACTGGAGAGTGTTGCAGTGGTACTGGGAGAGTGTCACAGTACTGGGGAGTGTTACAGTAGTACTGGGGGAGTGTTACAGTAGTACTGGGGGAGTGTTACAGTAGTACTGGAGAGTGTTGCAGTGGTACTGGGAGAGTGTTACAGTAGTACTGGGAGACTGTTACAGTAGTACTGGGAGAGTGTTACAGTAGTACTGGGAGAGTGTTACAGTAGTACTGGAAGAGTGTTGCAGTAGTACTGGGGAGTGTTACAGTAGTACTGGGGGAGTGTTACAGTAGTACTGGGGGAGTGTTACAGTAGTACTGGGGAGTATTACAGTAGTACTGGGGGAGTGTTACAGTAGTACTGGGGAGTGTTACAGTGGTACTGGGGGAGTGTTACAGTACTGGGGGAGTGTTACAGTACTGGGGGAGTGTCACAGTACTGGGAGAGTGTTACAATACTGGGGGAGTGTTACAGTAGTACTGGGGGAGTGTTACAGTACTGGGAGAGTGTTACAGTAGTACTGGGGGAGTGTTACAGTACTGGGAGAGTGTTACAGTAGTACTGGGGGAGTGTTACAGTAGTACTGGGGGAGTGCCACAGTACTGGGGAGTGTTACAGTAGTACTGGGGGAGTGTTACAGTAGTACTGGGGGAGTGTTACAGTAGTACTGGGGGAGTGTTACAGTAGTACTGGGAGAGTGTTACAGTACTGGGAGAGTGTTACAGTATTGGGAGAGTTTTAAAGTACTGGGGGAGTGTTACAGTAGTAATGGGGGAGTGTTACAGTAGTACTGGGGAGTGTTACAGTAGTACTGGGGGAGTGTTACAGTAGTACTGGGGGAGTGTTACAGTGGTACTGGGGGAGTGTTACTGGGGGAGTGTTACTGGGGGAGTGTTACAGTACTGGTGGAGTTTTACAGTACTGTAGGAGTGTTACAGTACTGGGAGAGTGTTACAGTAGTACTGGGGGAGTGTTACAGTACTGGGGGAGTGTCACAGTACTGGGAGAGTGTTAAAGTATTGGGGGAGTGTTACAGTAGTACTGGGGGAGTGTTACAGTACTGGGAGAGTGTTACAGTACTGGGAGAGTGTCACAGTAGTACTGGGAGAGTGTTTCAGTAGTACTGGGAGGGTGTTACAGTGGTGCTGGGGGAGTGTTACAGTACTGGGAGAGTGTTACGGTAGTACTGGGAGAGTGTTACAGTAGTACTGGGAGAGTGTTACAGTACTGGGGGAGTGTCACAGTACTGGGAGAGTGTTAAAGTATTGGGGGAGTGTTACAGTAGTACTGGGGGAGTGTTACAGTACTGGGAGAGTGTTACAGTACTGGGAGAGTGTTACAGTACTGGGAGAGTGTTACAGTACTGGGAGAGTGTCACAGTCGTACTGGGAGAGTGTTACAGTGGTGCTGGGGGAGTGTTACAGTACTGGGAGAGTGTCACAGTAGTACTGGGAGAGTGTTTCAGTAGTACTGGGAGAGTGTTACAGTGGTGCTGGGGGAGTGTTACAGTACTGGGAGAGTGTTACAGTACTGGGAGAGTGTTACAGTACTGGGAGAGTGTTACGGTAGTACTGGGAGAGTGTTACGGTAGTACTGGGAGAGTGTTACATAATACTGGGAGAGTGTTACAGTAGTACTGGGAGAGTGTTACAGTAGTACTGGGGGAGTGTTACAATAGTACTGGGGGAGTGTCACAGTAGTACTGGGAGAGTTTTACAGTAGTGCTGGGGGAGTGTTACAGTAGTACTGGGGGAGTGTTATAGTAGTACTGGGGGAGTGTTACAGTACTGGGGGAGTGTTATAGTAGTACTGGGGGAGTGTTACAGTACTGGGGGAGTGTTACAGTAGTACTGGGGGAGTGTTACAGTAGTACTGGGGGAGTGTTACAGTAGTACTGGGGGAGTGTTACAGTACTGGTGGAGTGTTACAGTACTGGGAGAGTGTTACAGTACTGGGTGAGTGTCACAGTACTGGGAGAGTGTTACAGTACTGGGAGAGTGTTACAGTACTGGGGGAATGTCACAGTACTGGGAGAGTGTTACAGTACTGGAGGAGTGTCACAGTACTGGGGGAGTGTTACAGTAGTACTGGGGGAGTGTCACAGTACTGGGCGAGTGTTACAGTACTGCGAGAGTGTTACAGTACTGGGAGAGTGTTACAGTAGTACTGGGAGGGTGTTACAGTAGTACTGGGGGAGTGTTACAGTAGTACTGGGGGAGTGTTACAGTAGCACTGGGGGAGTGTTACAGTACTGGGAGAGTGTTACAGTACTGGGAGAGTGTTACAGTGGTACTGGGAGAGTGTTTCAGTAGTACTGGGAGAGTGTTTCAGTAGTACTGGGAGAGTGTTGCAGTACTGGGAGTGTTCCAGTACTGGGAGTGTTCCAGTACTGGGAGAGTGTCACAATAGTACTGGGGGAGTGTCACAGTAGTACTGGGGGAGTGTTACAGTAGTACTGGGGGAGTGTTACAGTAGTACTGGGGGAGTGTTACAGTAGTACTGGGGGAGTGTTACAGTAGTACTGGGGGAGTGTTACATTACTGGGAGAGTGTTACAGTAGTACTGGGAGAGTGTTTCAGTAGTACTGGGAGAGTGTTTCAGTAGAACTGGGAGAGTGTTACAGTGGTACTGGGGGAGTGTCACAGTGGTACTGGGGGAGTGTTACAGTAGTACTGGGGGAGTGTTACAGTAGTACTGGGGGAGTGTTACAGTAGTACTGGGGGAGTGTTACAGTAGTACTGGGAGAGTGTTACAGTAGTACTGGGAGAGTGTTTCAGTAGTACTGGGAGAGTGTTACAGTGGTACTGGGGGAGTGTTACAGTGGTACTGGGGGAGTGTTACAGTGGTACTGGGGGAGTGTTACAGTGGTACTGGGGGAGTGTTACAGTGGTACTGGGGGAGTGTTACAGTGGTACTGGGGGAGTGTTACAGTGGTACTGGGGGAGTGTTTCAGTAGTACTGGGGGAGTGTTACAGTAGTACTGGGGGAGTGTCACAGTACTGGGGGAGTGTCACAGTACTGGGGGAGTGTCACAGTACTGCGAGAGTGTTACAGTAGTACTGGGGGAGTGTTACATTAGTACTGGGGGAGTGTCACAGTACTGGGAGAGTGTTACAGTACTGGGAGAGTGTTACAGTAGTACTGGGGGAGTGTCACAGTACTCGGAGAGTGTTACAGTACTGGGAGAGTGTTACAGTACTGGGAGAGTGTCACAGTACTGCGAGAGTGTTACAGTAGTACTGGGGGAGTGTTACAGTAGTACTGGGGGAGTGTCACTGTGCTGGGGGAGTATCACAGTACTGGGAGAGTGTTACAGTACTGGGAGAGTGTTACAGTACTGGGAGAGTGTCACAGTAGTACTGGGGGAGTGTTACAGTAGTACTGGGGGAGTGTTACAGTAGTACTGGGGGAGTGTTACAGTAGTACTGGGGGAGTGTTACAGTAGTACTGGGGGAGTGTTACAGTAGTACTGGGGGAGTGTTACAGTACTGGGAGAGTGTTAAAGTACTGGGAGAGTGTTACAGTATTGGGAGAGTGTTAAAGTACTGGGGGAGTGTTACAGTAGTACTGGGGGAGTGTTACAGTAGTACTGGGGGAGTGTTACAGTAGTACTGGGGGAGTGTTACAGTAGTACTGGGGGAGTGTTACAGTGGTACTGGGGGAGTGTTACAGTACTGGTGGAGTTTTACAGTACTGGGGGAGTGTTACAGTACTGGGAGAGTGTTACAGTACTGGGAGAGTGTTACAGTAGTACTGGGGGAGTGTTACAGTACTGGGAGAGTGTTACAGTACTGGGAGAGTGTTACAGTAGTACTGGGGGAGTGTTACAGTACTGGGAGAGTGTTAAAGTATTGGGGGAGTGTTACAGTAGTACTGGGGGATTGTTACAGTACTGGGAGAGTGTTACAGTACTGGGAGAGTGTTACAGTAGTGCTGGGAGAGTGTTACATTAGTACTGGGAGAGTGTTACAGTAGTACTGGGGGAGTGTTACAGTACTGGGAGAGTGTTACAGTACTGGGAGAGTGTTACAGTACTGGGAGAGTGTTACAGTACTGGGAGAGTGTTACAGTAGTACTGGGAGAGTGTTACATTAGTACTGGGAGAGTGTTACAGTAGTACTGGGAGAGTGTTACAGTAGTACTGGGGGAGTGTTACAGTAGTATTGGGAGTGTTACAGTGGTACTGGGGGAGTGTTACAGTGGTACTGGGGGAGTGTTACAGTACTGGTGGAGTTTTACTGTACTGGGGGAGTGTTACAGTACTGGGAGAGTGTTACAGTACTGGGAGAGTGTTACAGTACTGGGAGAGTGTTACAGTAGTACTGGGGGAGTGTTACAGTACTGGGAGAGTGTTACAGTACTGGGAGAGTGTTACAGTAGTACTGGGGGAGTGTTACAGTACTGGGAGAGTGTTACAGTACTGGGAGAGTGTTACAGTACTGGGAGAGTGTTACAGTACTGGGAGAGTGTTACAATAGTACTGGGAGAGTGTTACATAATACTGGGAGAGTGTTACAGTAGTACTGGGGAGTGTTACAGTGGTACTGGGGGAGTGTTACAGTAGTACTGGGAGAGTGTTACAGTAGTACTTGGAGAGTGTTACAGTAGTACTGGGAGAGTGTTACAGTGGTACTGGGGGAGTGTTACAGTACTGGGAGAGTGTTACAGTAGTACTGGTGAGTGTTACAGTAGTACTGGGGAGTGTTACAGTAGTACTGGGAGAGTGTTACAGTAGTACTGGGGGAGTGTTATAGTAGTACTGGGGGAGTGTTGCAGTACTGGGGGAGTGTTACAGTACTGGGGGAGTGTTACAGTAGTACTGGGGGAGTGTTACAGTAGTACTGGGGAGTGTTACAGTAGTACTGGGAGAGTGTTACAGTAGTACTGGGGGAGTGTTACAGTAGTACTGGGGGAGTGTTACAGTAGTACTGGGGGAGTGTTACAGTAGTACTGGGGGAGTGTTACAGTAGTACTGGGGGAGTGTTACAGTAGTACTGGGGGAGTGTTATAGTAGTACTGGGGGAGTGTTGCAGTTCTGGGGGAGTGTTACAGTACTGGGGGAGTGTTACAGTGGTACTGGGGGAGTGTTACAGTGGTACTGGGGGAGTGTTACAGTGGTACTGGGGGAGTGTTACAGTACTGGTGGAGTGTTACAGTACGGGGGGGTGTCACAGTACTGGGGGAGTGTTACAGTACTGGGGGAGTGTTACAGTACTGGGAGAGTGTTACAGTACTGGGGGAGTGTTACAGTAGTACTGGTGGAGTGTTACAGTACGTGGGAGTGTCACAGTACTGGGAGAGTGTTACAGTAGTACTGGGGGAGTGTTACAGTAGTACTGGGGGAGTGTCACAGTACTGGGAGAGTGTTACAGTACTGGGGGAGTGTCACAGTACTGGGAGAGTGTTACAGTAGTACTGGGGGAGTGTTACAGTAGTACTGGGGGAGTGTTACAGTACTGGGAGAGTGTTACAGTACTGGGAGAGTGTTACAGTACTGGGAGAGTGTTACAGTACTGGTAGAGTGTTAAAGTACTGGGGGAGTGTTACAGTAGTACTGGGGGAGTGTTACAGTAGTACTGGGGGAGTGTTACAGTACTGGGAGAGTGTTACAGTACTGGGAGAGTGTTACAGTACTGGGAGAGTGTTAAAGTATTGGGGGAATGTTCAGTAGTACTGAGGGAGTGTTACAGTACTGGGAGTGTGTTACAGTACTGGGAGGGTGTTACAGTAGTACTGGGAGAGTGTTACAGTAGTACTGGGAGTGTGTTACAGTACAGGGAGAGTGTTACAGTCCTGGGAGAGTGTTACAGTACTGGGAGAGTGTTAAAGTATTGGGGGAATGTTACAGTAGTACTGAGGGAGTGTTACAGTACTGGGGGAGTGTTACAGTAGTACTGGGAGAGTGTTACAGTAGTACTGGGAGAGTGTTTCAGTAGTATTTGGAGAGTGTTACAGTGGTACTGGGGGAGTGTTACAGTAGTACTGGGAGTGTGTTACAGTAGTACTGGGGGAGTGTTACTGTAGTACTGGGAGAGTTTTACAGTGGTGCTGGGGGAGTGTTACAGTAGTACTGGGGGAGTGTTATAGTAGCACTGGGGGAGTGTTGCAGTACTGGGGGAGTGTTGCAGTACTGGGGGAGTGTTGCAGTACTGGGGGAGTGTTACAGTACTGGGGAGTGTTATAGTACTGGGGAGTGTTACAGTACTGGGGGAGTGTTATAATACTGGGGAGTGTTACAGTAGTACTGGGGGAGTGTTACAGTGGTACTGGGGGAGTGTTACAGTAGTACTGGGAGAGTTTTACAGTAGTGCTGGGGGAGTGTTACAGTAGTACAGGGGGAGTGTTATAGTAGTACTGGGGGAGTGTTACAGTAGTACTGGGGGTGTGTTACAGTAGTACTGGGGAGTGTTACAGTAGTACTGGGGGAGTGTTACAGTAGTACTGGGGGAGTGTTACAGTGCTACTGGGGGAGTGTTACAGTGCTACTGGGGGAGTGTTACAGTAGTACTGGGAGAGTGTTACAGTAGTACTGGGGGAGTGTTACAGTGGTACTGGGGGAGTGTTACAGTAGTACTGGGAGAGTTTTACAGTAGTGCTGGGGGAGTGTTACAGTAGTACAGGGGGAGTGTTATAGTAGTACTGGGGGAGTGTCGCAGTACTGGGGGAGTGTTACATTAGTACTGGGGGTGTGTTACAGTAGTACTGGGGAGTGTTACAGTAGTACTGGGGGAGTGTTACAGTAGTACTGGGGGAGTGTTACAGTGCTACTGGGGGAGTGTTACGGTGCTACTGGGGGAGTGTTACAGTAGTACTGGGAGAGTGTTACAGTAGTAATGGGGGAGTGTTACAGTAGTACTGGGGGAGTGTTACAGTACTGGGAGAGTGTTACAGTACTGGGAGAGTGTTAAAGTACTGGGGGATTGTTACAGTAGTAGTGGGAGAGTGTTACAGTAGTACTGGGAGAGTGTCACAGTAGTACTGGGAGAGTGTTACAGTAGTACTGGGAGTGTGTTAGAGTAGTACTGGGAGAGTGTCACAGTAGTACTGGGAGAGTGTTAAAGTACTGGGGGAGTGTTACAGTAGTACTGGGGGAGTGTTACAGTAGTACTGGAGAGTGTTACAGTAGTACTGGGAGTGTGTTACAGTAGTACTGGGAGACTGTTACAGTAGTACTGGGAGAGTGTTACAGTAGTACTGGAAGAGTGTTGCAGTAGTACTGGGGGAGTGTTACAGTAGTACTGGGGGAGTGTTACAGTAGTACTGGGGAGTATTACAGTAGTACTGGGGGAGTGTTACAGTAGTACTGGGGAGTGTTACAGTGGTACTGGGGGAGTGTTACAGTACTGGGGGAGTGTTACAGTACTGGGGGAGTGTTACAGTACTGGGAGAGTGTTACAGTAGTACTGGGGGAGTGTTACAGTACTGGGAGAGTGTCACAGTAGTACTGGGGGAGTGTTACAGTAGTACTGGGGGAGTGTCACAGTACTGGGGAGTGTTACAGTAGTACTGGGGGAGTGTTACAGTAGTACTGGGGGAGTGTTACAGTACTGGGAGAGTGTTACAGTACTGGGAGAGTGTTAAAGTACTGGGGGATTGTTACAGTAGTAGTGGGAGAGTGTTACAGTAGTACTGGGAGAGTGTCACAGTAGTACTGGGAGAGTGTTACAGTAGTACTGGGAGTGTGTTACAGTAGTACTGGGAGAGTGTTAAAGTACTGGGGGAGTGTTACAGTAGTACTGGGGGAGTGTTACAGTAGTACTGGAGAGTGTTACAGTAGTACTGGGAGAGTGTTACAGTAGTACTGGGAGACTGTTACAGTAGTACTGGGAGAGTGTTACAGTAGTACTGGGAGAGTGTTACAGTAGTACTGGGAGGGTGTTACAGTAGTACTGGGAGACTGTTACAGTAGTACTGGGAGAGTGTTACAGTAGTACTGGGGGGTGTTACAGTAGTACTGGAGGAGTGTTACAGTAGTACTGGGGGAGTGTTACAGTAGTACTGGGGGAGTGTTACAGTACTGGGAGAGTGTTACAGTATTGGGAGAGTGTTAAAGTACTGGGGGAGTGTTACATTAGTACTGGGGGAGTGTTACAGTAGTACTGGAGAGTGTTACAGTAGTACTGGGAGAGTGTTACAGTAGTACTGGGAGACTGTTACAGTAGTACTGGGAGAGTGTCACAGTAGTACTGGGGGAGTGTTACAGTAGTACTGGGGAGTATTACAGTAGTACTGGGGGAGTGTTACAGTAGTACTGGGGAGTGTTACAGTGGTACTGGGGGAGTTTTACAGTACTGGGGGAGTGTTACAGTACTGGGGGAGTGTTACAGTACTGGGAGAGTGTTACAGTACTGGGGGAGTGTTACAGTAGTACTGGGGGAGTGTTACAGTACTGGGAGAGTGTTACAGTAGTACTGGGGGAGTGTTACAGTAGTACTGGGGGAGTGTCACAGTACTGGGGAGTGTTACAGTAGTACTGGGGGAGTGTCACAGTACTGGGGAGTGTTACAGTAGTACTGGGGGAGTGTTACAGTAGTACTGGGGGAGTGTTACAGTAGTACTGGGGGAGTGTTACAGTAGTACTGGAGAGTGTTACAGTAGTACTGGGAGAGTGTTACAGTAGTACTGGGAGACTGTTACAGTAGTACTGGGAGAGTGTTACAGTAGTACTGGGAGAGTGTTACAGTCGTACTGGGAGAGTGTTACAGTAGTACTGGAAGAGTGTTGCAGTAGTACTGGGGGAGTGTTACAGTAGTACTGGGGGAATGTTACAGTAGTACTGGGGAGTATTACAGTAGTACTGGGGGAGTGTTACAGTGGTACTGGGGGAGTGTTACAGTACTGGGGGAGTGTTACAGTACTGGGGGAGTGTTACAGTACTGGGAGAGTGTTACAGTACTGGGGAGTGTTACAGTAGTACTGGGGGAGTGTTACAGTACTGGGAGAGTGTTACAGTAGTACTGGGGGAGTGTTACAGTAGTACTGGGGGAGTGTCACAGTACTGGGGAGTGTTACAGTAGTACTGGGGAAGTGTTACAGTAGTACTGGGGGAGTGTTACAGTAGTACTGGGGGAGTGTTACAGTAGTACTGGGGGAGTGTTACAGTAGTACTGGGGGAGTGTTACAGTAGTACTGGGGGAGTGTTACAGTACTGGGAGAGTGTTACAGTACTGGGGGAGTGTTACAGTACTGGGAGAGTGTTACAGTACTGGGGGAGTGTTACAGTAGTACTGGGGGAGTGTTACAGTACTGGGAGAGTGTTACAGTAGTACTGGGAGAGTGTTTCAGTAGTACTGGGAGAGTGTTTCAGTAGTACTGGGAGAGTGTTTCAGTAGTACTGGGAGAGTGTTTCAGTAGTACTGGGAGAGTGTTACAGTACTGGGAGAGTGTTACAGTACTGGGAGAGTGTTACAATAGTACTGGGGGAGTGTCACAGTAGTACTGGGGGAGTGTCACAGTAGTACTGGGGGAGTGTTACAGTAGTACTGGGGGAGTGTTACAGTAGTACTGGGGGAGTGTTACAGTACTGGGAGAGTGTTACAGTAGTACTGGGAGAGTGTTTCAGTAGTACTGGGAGATTGTTTCAGTAGTACTGGGAGATTGTTTCAGTAGTACTGGGAGATTGTTTCAGTAGTACTGGGAGAGTGTTACAGTGGTACTGGGGGAGTGTTACAGTGGTACTGGGGGAGTGTTACAGTGGTACTGGGGGAGTGTTACAGTACTGGGAGAGTGTTACAGTGGTACTGGGGGAGTGTTACAGTGGTACTGGGGGAGTGTTACAGTACTGGGAGAGTGTTACAGTGGTACTGGGGGAGTGTTACAGTGGTACTGGGGGAGTGTTACAGTGGTACTGGGGGAGTGTTACAGTGGTACTGGGGGAGTGTTACAGTACTGGGAGAGTGTTTCAGTAGTACTGGGGGAGTGTTACAGTACTGGGAGAGTGTTACAGTACTGGGAGAGTGTTACAGTACTGGGAGAGTGTTACAATAGTACTGGGGGAGTGTCACAGTAGTACTGGGGGAGTGTCACAGTAGTACTGGGGGAGTGTTACAGTAGTACTGGGGGAGTGTTACAGTAGTACTGGGGGAGTGTTACAGTACTGGGAGAGTGTTACAGTAGTACTGGGAGAGTGTTTCAGTAGTACTGGGAGATTGTTTCAGTAGTACTGGGAGATTGTTTCAGTAGTACTGGGAGAGTGTTACAGTGGTACTGGGGGAGTGTTACAGTGGTACTGGGGGAGTGTTACAGTGGTACTGGGGGAGTGTTACAGTACTGGGAGAGTGTTACAGTGGTACTGGGGGAGTGTTACAGTGGTACTGGGGGAGTGTTACAGTGGTACTGGGGGAGTGTTACAGTGGTACTGGGGGAGTGTTACAGTACTGGGAGAGTGTTTCAGTAGTACTGGGGGAGTGTTACAGTACTGGGAGAGTGTTTCAGTAGTACTGGGGGAGTGTTACAGTACTGGGAGAGTGTTACAGTACTGGGAGAGTGTTACAGTAGTACTGGGGGAGTGTTACAGTAGTACTGGGGGAGTGTCACAGTACTGGGGGAGTGTCACAGTACTGCGAGAGTGTTACAGTAGTACTGGGGGAGTGTTACATTAGTACTGGGGGAGTGTCACAGTACTGGGAGAGTGTTACAGTACTGGGAGAGTGTTACAGTAGTACTGGGGGAGTGTTACAGTAGTACTGGGGGAGTGTTACAGTAGTACTGGGGGAGTGTCACAGTAGTACTGGGGGAGTGTTACAGTAGTACTGGGGGAGTGTTACAGTAGTACTGGGGGAGTGTTACAGTAGTACTGGGGGAGTGTTACAGTAGTACTGGGGGAGTGTCACAGTACTGGGGGAGTGTTACAGTACTGGGAGAGTGTTACAGTACTGGGAGAGTGTCACAGTACTGGGAGAGTGTCACAGTACTGGGAGAGTGTTACAGTACTGGGAGAGTGTTACAGTAGTACTGGGGGAGTGTTACAGTAGTACTGGGGGAGTGTCACAGTACTGGGGGAGTGTCACAGTACTGCGAGAGTGTTACAGTAGTACTGGGGGAGTGTTACATTAGTACTGGGGGAGTGTCACAGTACTGGGAGAGTGTTACAGTACTGGGAGAGTGTTACAGTACTGGGAGAGTGTTACAGTACTGGGAGAGTGTTACAGTACTGGGAGAGTGTTACAGTAGTACTGGGGGAGTGTTACAGTAGTACTGGGGGAGTGTTACAGTAGTACTGGGGGAGTGTCACAGTAGTACTGGGGGAGTGTTACAGTAGTACTGGGGGAGTGTTACAGTAGTACTGGGGGAGTGTTACAGTAGTACTGGGGGAGTGTTACAGTAGTACTGGGGGAGTGTCACAGTACTCGGAGAGTGTTACAGTACTGGGAGAGTGTTACAGTACTGGGAGAGTGTTACAGTACTGGGAGAGTGTCACAGTACTGGGAGAGTGTCACAGTACTGGGAGAGTGTCACAGTACTGCGAGAGTGTTACAGTAGTACTGGGGGAGTGTTACAGTAGTACTGGGGGAGTGTCACAGTACTGGGAGAGTGTTACAGTACTGGGAGAGTGTTACAGTACTGGGAGAATGTTACAGTACTGGGGGAGTGTCACAGTACTGGGAGAGTGTTACAGTAGTACTGGGGGAGTGTTACAGTAGTACTGGGGGAGTGTCACTGTACTGGGGGAGTATCACAGTACTGGGAGAGTGTTACAGTACTGGGAGAGTGTTACAGTACTGGGAGAGTGTTACAGTAGTACTGGGGGAGTGTTACAGTAGTACTGGGGGAGTGTTACAGTAGTACTGGGGGAGTGTTACAGTAGTACTGGGGGAGTGTTACAGTACTGGGGGAGTGTTACAGTACTGGGAGAGTGTTAAAGTACTGGGAGAGTGTTACAGTATTGGGAGAGTGTTAAAGTACTGGGGGAGTGTTACAGTAGTACTGGGGGAGTGTTACAGTAGTACTGGGGGAGTGTTACAGTAGTACTGGGGGAGTGTTACAGTAGTACTGGGGGAGTGTTACAGTGGTACTGGGGGAGTGTTACAGTACTGGTGGAGTTTTACAGTACTGGGGGAGTGTTACAGTACTGGGAGAGTGTTACAGTACTGGGAGAGTGTTACAGTAGTACTGGGGGAGTGTTACAGTACTGGGAGAGTGTTACAGTACTGGGAGAGTGTTACAGTAGTACTGGGGGAGTGTTACAGTACTGGGAGAGTGTTAAAGTATTGGGGGAGTGTTACAGTAGTACTGGGGGAGTGTTACAGTACTGGGAGAGTGTTACAGTACTGGGAGAGTGTTACAGTAGTACTGGGAGAGTGTTACATTAGTAATGGGAGAGTGTTACAGTAGTACTGGGAGAGTGTTTCAGTAGTACTGGGAGAGTGTTTCAGTAGTACTGGGAGAGTGTTTCAGTAGTACTGGGAGAGTGTTTCAGTAGTACTGGGAGAGTGTTACAGTACTGGGAGAGTGTTACAGTACTGGGAGAGTGTTACAGTAGTACTGGGAGAGTGTTACATTAGTACTGGGAGAGTGTTACAGTAGTACTGGGAGAGTGTTTCAGTAGTACTGGGAGAGTGTTTCAGTAGTACTGGGAGAGTGTTTCAGTAGTACTGGGAGAGCGTTTCAGTAGTACTGGGAGAGTGTTACAGTACTGGGAGAGTGTTACAGTACTGGGAGAGTGTTACAGTAGTACTGGGAGAGTGTTACATTAGTACTGGGAGAGTGTTACAGTAGTACTGGGAGAGTGTTTCAGTAGTACTGGGAGAGTGTTTCAGTAGTACTGGGAGAGTGTTTCAGTAGTACTGGGAGAGTGTTTCAGTAGTACTGGGAGAGTGTTTCAGTAGTACTGGGAGAGTGTTTCAGTAGTACTGGGAGAGTGTTACAGTACTGGGAGAGTGTTACAGTAGTACTGGGAGAGTGTTACATTAGTAATGGGAGAGTGTTACAGTAGTACTGGGAGAGTGTTTCAGTAGTACTGGGAGAGTGTTTCAGTAGTACTGGGAGAGTGTTTCAGTAGTACTGGGAGAGTGTTTCAGTAGTACTGGGAGAGTGTTTCAGTAGTACTGGGAGAGTGTTTCAGTAGTACTAGGAGAGTGTTACAGTACTGGGAGAGTGTTACAGTAGTACTGGGAGAGTGTTACATTAGTAATGGGAGAGTGTTACAGTAGTACTGGGAGAGTGTTTCAGTAGTACTGGGAGAGTGTTTCAGTAGTACTGGGAGAGTGTTTCAGTAGTACTGGGAGAGTGTTTCAGTAGTACTGGGAGAGTGTTTCAGTAGTACTGGGAGAGTGTTACAGTACTGGGAGAGTGTTACAGTACTGGGAGAGTGTTACAGTAGTACTGGGAGAGTGTTACATTAGTACTGGGAGAGTGTTACAGTAGTACTGGGAGAGTGTTTCAGTAGTACTGGGAGAGTGTTTCAGTAGTACTGGGAGAGTGTTTCAGTAGTACTGGGAGAGTGTTTCAGTAGTACTGGGAGAGTGTTTCAGTAGTACTGGGAGAGTGTTTCAGTAGTACTGGGAGAGTGTTTCAGTAGTACTGGGAGAGTGTTTCAGTAGTACTGGGAGAGTGTTTCAGTAGTACTGGGAGAGTGTTTCAGTAGTACTGGGAGAGTGTTTCAGTAGTACTGGGAGAGTGTTTCAGTAGTACTGGGAGAGTGTTACAGTAGTACTGGGGGAGTGTTACAGTAGTATTGGGAGTGTTACAGTAGTACTGGGGGAGTGTTACAGTGGTACTGGGGGAGTGTTACAGTACTGGTGGAGTTTTACAGTACTGGGGGAGTGTTACAGTACTGGGAGAGTGTTACAGTAGTACTGGGGGAGTGTTACAGTACTGGGAGAGTGTTACAGTACTGGGAGAGTGTTACAGTACTGGGAGAGTGTTACAGTAGTACTGGGGGAGTGTTACAGTACTGGGAGAGTGTTAAAGTATTGGGGGAGTGTTACAGTAGTACTGGGGGATTGTTACAGTACTGGGAGAGTGTTACAGTACTGGGAGAGTGTTACAGTAGTACTGGGAGAGTGTTACATTAGTACTGGGAGAGTGTTACAGTAGTACTGGGGGAGTGTTACAGTACTGGGAGAGTGTTACAGTAGTACTGGGAGAGTGTTACAGTAGTACTGGGAGAGTGTTACGGGGTGCTGGGGGAGTGTTACAGTACTGGGAGAGTGTTACAGTACTGGGAGAGTGTTACAGTACTGGGAGAGTGTTCCAGTACTGGGAGAGTGTTACAGTACTGGGAGAGTGTTACAGTACTGGGAGAGTGTTACAGTAGTACTGGGAGAGTGTTACATAATACTGGGAGAGTGTTACAGTAGTACTGGGGGAGTGTTACAGTGGTACTGGGGGAGTGTTACAGTAGTACTGGGAGAGTGTTACAGTAGTACTGGGAGAGTGTTACAGTGGTACTGGGGGAGTGTTACAGTACTGGGAGAGTGTTACAGTAGTACTGGTGAGTGTTACCGTAGTACTGGGGAGTGTTACAGTAGTACTGGGAGAGTGTTACAGTAGTACTGGGGGAGTGTTATAGTAGTACTGGGGGAGTGTTATAGTAGTACTGGGGGAGTGTTGCAGTACTGGGGGAGTGTTACAGTACTGGGGGAGTGTTACAGTAGTACTGGGGGAGTGTTACAGTAGTACTGGGGAGTGTTACAGTAGTACTGGGAGAGTGTTACAGTAGTACTGGGGGAGTGTTACAGTAGTACTGGGGGAGTGTTACAGTAGTACTGGGGGAGTGTTACAGTAGTACTGGGGGAGTGTTACAGTAGTACTGGGGGAGTGTTACAGTAGTACTGGGGGAGGGTTATAGTAGTACTGGGGGAGTGTTGCAGTTCTGGGGGAGTGTTACAGTACTGGGGGAGTGTTACAGTAGTACTGGGGGAGTGTTACAGTAGTACTGGGGGAGTGTTACAGTAGTACTGGAGAGTGTTACAGTGGTACTGGGAGAGTGTTACAGTAGTCCTGGAAGAGTGTTGCAGTAGTACTGGGGGAGTGTTACGGTAGTACTGGGGGAGTGTTACAGTAGTACTGGGAGAGTGTTACAGTAGTACTGGAAGAGTGTTGCAGTAGTACTGGGGGAGTGTTACAGTAGTACTGGGGGAGTGTTACAGTAGTACTGGGGGAGTGTTACAGTAGTACTGGGGAGTATTACAGTAGTACTGGGGGAGTGTTACAGTAGTACTGGGGAGTGTTACAGTGGTACTGGGGGAGTGTTACAGTACTGGGGGAGTGTTACAGTACTGGGGGAGTGTTACAGTACTGGGAGAGTGTTACAATACTGGGGGAGTGTTACAGTAGTACTGGGGGAGTGTTACAGTACTGGGAGAGTGTTACAGTAGTACTGGGGGAGTGTTAAAGTACTGGGAGAGTGTTACAGTACTGGGAGAGTGTTACAGTGGTACTGGGGGAGTGTTACAGTAGTACTGGGGGAGTGTCACAGTACTGGGAGAGTGTTACAGTAGTACTGGGAGAGTGTTACAGTAGTACTGGGAGAGTGTTACAGTAGTACTGGGAGAGTGTTTCAGTGGTGCTGGGGGAGTGTTACAGTACTTGGAGAGTGTTACGGTAGTACTGGGGGAGTGTTACAGTACTGGGA
>NW_027602827.1:0-27022 GCF_053455715.1 Rhinoraja longicauda | reverse complement strand
TCTGGATCTTGATTCCCAAGTACTGGAATCATTTTATCAGGGTCTGAAGAAGGGTCCCGATCCAAAACATTGGGGCGGCACGGTGGCGCAGCGGTAGAATTGCTGATTTACAGCGCCAGACTACGGGTGCTGTCTGTACGGAGTTTGTATCTTCTCCCCGTGACCTGCGTGGGCTTTCTCCGGGTGCTCCGGTCTCCTCACACGCTCCAAAGACGTGCAGGTGTGTAGGTTAATTGGCTTTGGTAAAAAATTGTAAGTGGTCCCTAGTGTGTTTAGGATAGCGTTAGTGTACGGGGTGATCGCTGGTCAGTGGGCCCAAGGGCCTCTTTCCGCGCTGTATCTCCAAAATAAACTACTACGTTATGGAAGGGCCTTTCTGACGTCCGGTAGCAGAGATGGACCTGCTCCTGTGGAGATGATCTCGATCTGGGGTCACTGTTTAAAAATAACCTGTCACTTTACTCTAGTTATACCAGTGACTGGGAGACTAAGCAGGACGCCCACGCCGTTTACAAATTTGCTGACGCGGCGTTGTGGTCGGCTGGATCACGGGTTGTGATGAGTCAGCGTACGAGGGAGGAGAGACACCTGGTTGAGTGGAGTCACAACAACCTCTGACAACGTTAACCAATAGTCAACAGCCAAATAGTGAGCGGCCTGGATGTTTCCACTAGTGGGAGAGTCTAAGACCAGAGGGCACAGCCTCAGAATTAAAAGGACGTACCTTCAGAAAGGGGATGAGAAGGGATTTCTTTAGTCAGAGGGAGGTGAATCTGTGGAATTCATTGCCACAGACGGCTGTGGAGGCCAAGTCAGTGGACATTTTTAAGGCAGAGATAGACAGATTCTTGACTAGTGCGGGTGCCAGGGGTTATGGGGAGAAGGCAGGAGAATGGGGTTAGGAGGGAGAGATAGATCAGCCATGATTGAATGGCTGAGTAGACACGATGGGCTGAATGAACTTACGAACAAAACAAAGGAACTAATCATGGACTGCAGAAAGATGACGATAGGAGACGATATCTGCCAGTTTTCAGGTTTGTGGGTTATCAGTCTGAAGAAGGGTCTTGACCCAAAACGTCACCCATTCCTTCTCTCCAGAGATGCTGCCTGACCCGCTGAGTTACTCTGACATTTTGATTTAAACCAGCACCTGCAGTTCTTTCCTATACAGGTTTGTAGGTTAATTGGCTTCTGTAAATTGTCTCTCGTGTGTATGACAGAACGAGTGTACAGGTGATTGTTGATCAGCACGGACACAGTGGGCCGAAGGGCCTGTATCCATGCTGTATCTCTAAATTAATTCCCATCTTCCAACCAACATAATTTTTGGCATTAGACCTTTTCTCTGTCACAATAACGCGTCAATGGTTTACTGTCCTTCTGATTAATTTTAATCAATAGACAATAGGTGCAGGAGGAGGCCATTCGGCCCTTTGAGCCAGCACCACCATTCAATGTGATCATGGCTGATCATTCTCAATCAGTACCCCGTTCCTGCCTTCTCCCCATACCCCCTGACTCCGCTATCCTTAAGAGCTCTATCTAGCTCTCTCTTGAAAGCATTCGGAGAATTGGCCTCCACTGCCTTCTGAGACAGAGAATTCCACAGATTCACAACTCTCAGATTAATTTAACCTGATTAATTTAACTGATTAATTAATCCGCGCTAGTGTGCGGGCATCGCTGGCTGGTGCGGACTCAGTGGGCTGAAGAGCCCTGTTTCCGTTCTGTATCTCTAAACTAAACTAAACTCAACTGGGCTATCAAATAATTTTGTTGAAGCATGCATCCAGAAATAACAACACCAGTGACGGACAGGAGGGAGGGGGGTGGGAGGGAAGTGGTTGGGAGGGGGGAGGTGGTTGGGAGGGGGTGGGAAAAGGGGGTGGGAGGAAAAGCAGCTGCTGAAACAGATGTACGCGTGACAAAAGCTTTTCACTGTCCCTCGCCACAGGTGACTATTAACTAAACTGAATTGAACAGCTGTGAAAATCAAAACCGAGATGTTCTTTTGAAAAGCAGCCAAAGGCAGAAGGACTGGAGATGAACTCCAACAAACAGCCTGTGTCATCTGTTCCACGAGTACACCAGATAAACACCGTCAGGGCCAACGTTTACGAGCTGCAGCTTAAAGAGACAGTGTCGGCACTGGGCCTGCACTCGCTGGAGTTCAGAAGCATGAGGGGGACCTCATTGAAACACAGTCGAATCGGTAGCAAGGAAGGCAAATGCAATGCTTGGACAGGGGTGTAATGCTGAGGCTCTATAAGGCGATGGTCAGGCCGCATTTGGAGTACTGAGAGCAAATTTGGGCCCCATATCTGAGGAAGGATGTGCTGGCTCTGGGGAGAGTCCAGAGGAGGTTTGTGAGAATGATCCCAGGAATGAGTGGGTTAACCTATGATGAGCGTTTGTTGGCACTGGGCTTGCACTCGCTGGAGTTTAGGAGGATGAGGGGGGGACCTAATTGAAACTGACAGAATAGTGAAAGGTCTGGATAGAGTGGATGTGGAGAGGATGTTTCCACAGAAGACAGTGGAGGCCATCAATGTATGTTTTTAAGGCATAGATAGATAGAATCTTGATTAGTACGGGTGTCAGAGGTTATTAGGGTTGCCAACTTTCTCACTCCCAAATAAGGGACAAAAGATGACCCGTGCCCCATGTGACCTCACCCAGCCAGTGGCCACATGCTCCCGCTCCACAAATGACGGTCGCCCGGGCCGGGAGGCGGGTTACAACGCAACCTCCGTTAAGCAAATGCACTCGGCCCCGCTCCCTCAACACACTCTGTTAGCCTACAATGGTGTCGGGGCCTACAGTGCCCCTCAGGCCTACAGTGTCTGGGCCTACACTATACTATCCCAGCCTACAGCGCCCCTCAGGCCTAGTGTCTGGGCCTACAGCGCCCTTCGGGCCTACAGTGTCTGGGCCTACACTATCCTGGGCTACAGCGTCCCTCGGGCCTACAGTGTCCGGGCCTACACTATCCCGGCCTACAGCGCCCCTCGGGCCTACAGTGTCTGGGCCTACAGCGTCCCTCGGGCCTACAGTGTCCGGGCCTACACTATCCCGGCCTACAGCGCCCCTCGGGCCTACAGTGTCTGGGCCTACACTATCCCGGCCTACAGTGCCCCTCGGGCCTACACTATTCCGGCCTACAGCGCCTCTCGGGCCTACAGTGTCCGGGCCTACACTATCCCAGTCTACAGCACCCCTCGGGCCTACAGTGTCTGGGCCTACAGCGCCCCCCCGGGCCTAATAAGGGACAATGGCGGTCCCGTATGGGACAAACCAATTTAGCCCAATATACGGGATGTCCTGGATAATAAGGGGCAGTTGGCAACCCTAGAGGTTATGGGGAGAAGGCAGGAGAATGGGGTTGGGGGGGAGAGATAGATCAGCCATGATTGAATGGCGGAGTAAACTTGATGGGCTGTATGGCCTAATTCTGCTCCTCTCACTTATGAACATGAATGAATGGCGAATACTCACGAGGTGAACGTAAGGCACGAAGTATCCGAACAGCCCGGTGGGAATGCCGAAAGCCCAGATGCGGTAGCCGAGGAACTGCCATATCTTGACGTTGAACAGCTTCCTGAAGTTGAGCTTGTGCTTGGCGGAGGAGGTCTGGGCCGCGGGCGGGCCGAGGGGCCGGTAGGTGAAGCTGGCCAGCAGCAGCACCAACATGAAGATGGCCAGGACCCTCAGCATGTGGCTGAGGCCAATCCTGGGCAGCAGGTGCTTGAGCAGCAAGGGCAACACGATGGTGAACACGCTGCTGCCTGCCGTCACAATCCCGTTCACCAGCCCCAGCCGCTGCTTGAAGTAGTGGCCCAGGATCACCAGCGAGGGCTGGTAGGCAAAGGACGAGCCGCAGCCAAGCACCACTCCGTAGGTGAAGTACATGGGGCCCAGCGACCTGCAGACAGACCACAGGCAACCGTCAACCAGAGGTGGGGAGACCGGGAGGTGCAATCTGTTCAAAATCAAGTATTTATCGCAGTTTTGGTCTCCTAATTTGAGGAAGGACATCCTTGCTATTGAGGCAGTGCAGCGTAGGTTCACCAGGTTAATCCCTGGGATGGTGGGACTGTCATATGAGGAAAGACTGGAAAAACTGGGCTTGTATTCATTGGGGTTTAGAAGGATGAGAGGAGATCTTATAGAGACATATAAAATTATAAAAGGACTGGACAAGCTAGATGCAGGAAAAATGTTCCCAATGTTGGGCGAGTCCAGAACTAGGGGCCACACAGTCTTAGAATGAAGGGGAGACCATTTAAAACTGAGGTGAGAAGGAACTTTTTCACCCAGAGAGTTGTGAATTTGTGGAATTCTCTGCCACAGAGGGCAGTGGAGGCCAATTCACTGGATGAATTTTAAAGAGAGTTAGATAGAGCTCTAGGGGCTCTTGGAATCAAGGGATATGGGGAGAAGGCAGGCACGGGTTACTGATTGTGGATGATCAGCCATGATCACAATGAATGGCGGTGCTGACTCAAAGGGCCAAATGGCCTCCTCCTGCACCTATTTTCTATGTTTCTAAGTACAACCTGTTTATTTTTCACACAAAGGGTGGTGGGTGCATGGAACAGGCTGTCAGAGCGAGGCCAAACGCAAATTGGAGGAACAGCACCTGGTATTTCGCTCAGGCAGATTGCACCCCAGCAAATACTGGTTTCTCTAACCAAGTAACTCTTGCAATGCCTCTCTCCATCCCTCCCCCACCCAAGTCATACCAGCTTCAAAGTCACCTTGTTGGGTCTCATCGAAGGTATTTATTCACAAAATGCTGGAGTAACTCAGCAGGTCAGGCAGCATCTCAGGAGAGAAGGAATGGGTGACATTTCGGGTCGAGACCCTTCTTCGTACTGATGTCAGGGGGGGGGGCGGGACAAAGGAAGGATATAGGTGGAGACAGGAAGATAGAGGGAGATCTGGGAAGGGGAGGGGAAGAGAGGGACAGAGGAGCTATCTAAAGTTAGAGAAGTCGATGTTCATACCACTGGGCTGCAAGGGGGAGGGATTCAAATTTTTAGGACATTGGAACCAGTTCTGGGAGAGGTGGGACCAGTACAAACAGGACGGTCTGCACCTGAGCTGGAATGGAACCAATGTCCTAGGGGGAGTGTTTGCTAGTGCTGTCGGGGAGGATTTAAACTAACGTGGCAGGGGGATGGGAGCATGAGCAGAGCGACAGAGGGGTGTAAAATGAGAGTAGAAGCAATAGGTAGCAAGGTGAAAAGTAAAAGTGGCAGGCAGACAAATCCAGGGCAAAAATTAAAAAGGGCCACTTTTCAACATAATTGTATAAGGGGCAAGAGAGTTGTAAAAACAAGCCTGAAGGCTTTGTGTCTCAATGCAAGGAGTATACGTAATAAGGTGGATGAATTAAATGTGGAGATAGTTATTAATGATTATGATATAGTTGGGATTACGGAGACATGGCTCCAGGGTGACCAAGGCTGGGAGCTCAACATCCAGGGATATTCTATATTCAGGCGGGATAGACAGAAAGGAAAAGGAGGTGGGGTAGCGTTACTGGTTAGAGAGGAGATTAAAGCAGTGGAAAGGAAGGACATTAGCTTGGAGGAAGTGGAATCGATATGGGTAGAGCTGCGAAACACTAAGGGGCAGAAAACGCTAGTGGGAGTTGTGTACAGGCCACCTAACAGCAGTAGTGAAGTTAGGGATGGCATCAAGCAGGAAATTAGAAATGCATGCACTAAAGGTGCAGCAGTTATAATGGGTGACTTCAATCTACATATAGATTGGGTGAACCAAACTGGTAGGGGTGCTGAGGAAGAGGATTTCTTGGAATGTTTGAGAGATGGTTTTCTAAACCAACATGTCGAGGAACCAACGAGAGAACAGGCCATTCTAGACTGGGTATTGAGTAATGAGGAAGGGTTAGTTAGCAGTCTTGTTGTGCGAGGCCCCTTGGGCAAGAGTGATCATAATATGGTAGAGTTCTTCATTAGGATGGAGAGTGACAAAGTCGATACAGAAACAAGTGTTCTGAACTTAAAGAAAGGTAACTTTGAGGGTATGAGGCATGAATTGTCCAAGATAGACTGGCGATTGATGCTGAAAGGGTTGACGGTGGACATGCAATGGAAGGCATTTAAAGGTCGCCTGGATGAACTACAACAAGTGTTCATCCCAGTTTGGCAAAAGAACAAACCAGGAAAGGTAGTGCATCCGTGGCTAACAAGGGAAATCAAGGATAGTATTAAAACAAAAGATGAAGCATACAGATTAGCCAGAAAAAGTAGCATACCAGAGGACTGGGAGAAATTCAGAGTCCAGCAGAGGAGGACAAAGGGCTTAATTAGGAAAGGGAAAATAGATTATGAGGGAAAACTGGCAAGGAACATAAAAGCTGACTGCAAAAGCTTTTATAGATATGTCAAGAGAAAAAGATTAGTTAAGACAAATGTAGGTCCCTTGTGGTCGGAAACAGGTGAATTGATCATAGGGAACAAGGAGATGGCAGACTAATTGAACAAATACTTTGGTTCTGTCTTCACTAAGGAAGACATAAACCGTCTGCCGGAAATAGCGGGGGACCGGGGGTCTAATGAGATGGAGGAACTGAGGGAAATCGGGAAGTGGTGTTAGGTAAATTAAATGGATTAAAGGCAGATAAATCCCCAGGGCCAGATAGGCTGCATCCCAGAGTGCTTAAGGAAGTAACCTCAGAAATAGTGGATGCATTAGTGATAATTTTTCAAAACTCTTTAGATTCTGGAGTAGTTCTTGAGGATTGGAGGGTAGCTAATGTAACCCCACTTTTTAAAAAGGGAGGGAGAGAGAAAACGGGGAATTATAGACCAGTTAGCCGAACATCGGTAGTGGGGAAAATGCTAGAGTCAGTTATTAAAGATGTGATAGCATTACATTTGGAAAGTGGTGAAATCATCGGACAAAGTCAGCATGGATTTACCAAAGGCAAATCATGTCTGACGAATCTTATAGAATTTTTCGAGGATGTAACTAGTAGAGTGGATAAGGGAGAACCAGTCGATGTGTTATATCTGGACTTTCAGAAGGCCTTCGACAAGGTCCCACATAGGAGATTGGTGTACAAACTTAAGGCACACGGTATTGAGGGTTCAGTGTTGAGGTGGATAGAAAATTGGTTGGCGGACAGGAAGCAAAGAGTAGGAATAAACGGGTCCTTTTCGGAATGGCAGGCAGTGACTAGTGGGGTACCGCAAGGCTCAGTGCTGGGACCCCAGTTATTTACAGTGTATATTAATGATTTGGACGAGGGAATTGAATGCAACATCTCTAAGTTTGCGGATGACACGAAGCTGGGTGGCAGTGTTAGCTGCGAGGAGGATGCTAGGAGGCTGCAGAGTGACTTGGATAGATTAGGCGAGTGGGCAAATGCATGGCAGATGCAATATAATGTGGATAAATGTGAGGTTATCCACTTTGGTGGCAAGAACAGGAAAGCAGAGTATTACCTGAATGGTGACCGATTGGGAGAAGGGGAGATGCAACGTGACCTGGGTGTCATGGTGCACCAGTCATTGAAAGCAAGCATGCAGGTGCAGCAGGCAGTGAAGAAAGCGAATGGTATGTTGGCATTCATAGCAAGAGGATTTGAGTTTAGGAGCAGGGAGGTTCTGCTGCAGTTGTACAGGGCCTTGGTGAGACCGCACCTTGAGTACTGTGTGCAGTTTTGGTCTCCTAACCTGAGGAAATACGTTCTTGCCTTAGAGGGAGTACAGAGAAGGTTCACCAGATTGATCCCTGGGATGGCGGGACTTTCATATGAGGAAAGACTGGATAGACTGGGCTTGTACTCGCTGGAATTTAGAAGACTGAGGGGGGATCTTATAGAAACATATAAAATTCTTAAGGGGTTGGAGAGGCTAGATGCGGGAAGATTGTTCCCGATGTTGGGGGAGTCCAGAACCAGGGGTCACAGCTTGAGGATAAGGGGGAAGTCTTTTAGGACCGAGATGAGAAAACATTTCTTCACACAGAGAGTGGTGAGTCTGAGGAATTCTCTGCCACAGAAGGTAGTTGAGGCCAGTTCATTGGCTATATTTAAGAGGGAGTTAGATGTGGCCCTTTTTGCTAAAGGGATCAGGGGGTATGGAGAGAAGGCAGGTACAGGTTACTGAGCTGGATGATCAGCCATGATCATATTGAATGGCGGTGCAGGCTTGAAGGGCCGAATGGCCTACTCCTGCACCCATTTTCTATGTTTCTATGTTTCTAAGCTGCCCAGGCGAAATATGAGGTGCTGTTCCTCCAATTTCCAGTGGGCCTCACTATGGCACTGGAGGAGGCCCATGACAGAAAGGTCAGTCTGGGAATGGGAGGGGGAGTTGAAGTGCTCGGCCACCAGGAGATCAGGTTGGTTAACGCGGACCGAGCGCAGGTGTTGAGCGAAGCGATCGCCGAGCCTGCTTTTGGTTTCGCCGATGTAAATAAGTTGACATCTAGAGCAGCGGATGCAATAGATGAGGTTGGAGGAGGTGCAGGTGAACCTCTGTCTCACCTGGAAAGACTGTTTAACTCAGCAGGTCAGGCAGCATGTCATTGTCTGTAACTCGTTGTCACCTAGCCCACAGCTAACAATGGCCTGTTTAACTCAGCAGGTCAGGCAGCATGTCATTGTGTGTAACTCGTTGTCACCTAGCCCACAGCTAACAATGGCCTGTTTAACTCAGCAGGTCAGGCAGCATGTCATTGTGTGTAACTCGTTGTCACCTAGCCCACAGCTAACAATGGCCTGTTTAACTCAGCAGGTCAGGCAGCATGTCATTGTGTGTAACTCGTTGTCACCTAGCCCACAGCTAACAATGGCCTGTTTAACTCAGCAGGTCAGGCAGCATGTCATTGTGTGTAACTCGTTGTCACCTAGCCCACAGCTAACAATGGCCTGTTTCCTTTATCATCGTCACTTTCTTGCATACCTTTCATTCAGGACTCTCAGTCCCCGACTCTCAGTCTGAAGAAGGGTCTCGACCCGAAATGTCACCTATTCCTTTTCTTTAGAGATGCAGCCTGTCCTGCTGAGTTACTCCAGCTTTTTGTGTCTATCTTCTGCTGGAGGAGATAGTTGAGGCAGGGACTATCGCAACGTTTAAAAAACATTTGGACAGGTATGTGGAGAGGCCAGGTTTGGAGGGATATGGGCCAAACGCGGGCAGGTGGGACTAGTGTAGATGTGACTTGTTGGCCGGTGTGGGCAAGTTGGGCAAAAGGTAGACACATAATGTTGGAGTAACTCAGCGGGACAGGCAGCATCTATGGAGAGAAGGAATGGGGTCGGGATCCTTGTCCTGTTTTCTTGCTGTTTCACTCTATGACTCTACTACAGGTGGAGCAAAGAGGGAGATGCAGAGTGCAGAATATAGTTCTCAGCATTGTAGCGCACCAGCTTAGTTTAGTTTAGAGCAAAGCTACTAGAGGAACTAGATAGACTACTCGACCCTAAAAAACGTAGTATGTCATGACGCCATTTTAGTAGGCAGAAACTTGCAGAAACATTTTAAAAGAAAAATAACAACATTCTGTGAATTGATAGATGAGATATATCCTGAATTTTAATGGTATCATCACACATACTGTTCCCCCACAACACTGATTACACCGCGAGAGGCAGAGCAGACGGCGGGGTTTGCTTACTAAAATGGCTCCTTTGCGTACTACACTTCAGTACAGGTGATTTCAACGGAGTGGTCCATCTTGTTCCTCTAGTATCTTTGGTGTAGAGGTACAACGTGGAACCAGGCCCTACGGCCCACTGAGTCTGCACTGACCAACAATCACCCCTATGTACACTATGTTCGTCTTTGGAGTGGGGAGGAAACCGGAGCACCCGGAGAAAACCCACGCAGGTCACAGGGAGAATGTACAAACTCCGCACAGACAGTGCCCTTAGTCAGGATCAAACCCAGGTGTCTACTGTGCCACCCTTTAGACAGTTGCAGAGACAAAGTCCACAATGGGGTAGAGGTGAATTGGACAGCACCCTAGCTTATGGAAGGGCCGTTCAGAAGCCTGATAACAGAGGGGAAGAAGCTGTTCCTGAGTTTGGCGGTGCGCACTTTCAAGCTTCTGTACCTTCTGTCGGACGGGAGCGGGGAGAAGAAGGAATGACTAGGGCGGGACAAGTCTTTGATTATGTTGGCTGCTTTCCCGAAAAGAAACCCAAGGGGCAACCTTTTCACTAAGTGGGTAGTGGGTGTATGGAACGAGACTGCACCTGGAGTATTGTGTGCTGTTTTGGTCTCCAAATTTGAGGAAGGACATTCTTGCTAGTGAATGTAGTGAAGGTTCACCAGGTTAATTCCCGGGATGGCAGGACTGACATATGATGAAAGAATGGATTGATTGGGCTTGTATTCACTGGAATATAGAAGAATGAGAGGGGATCTTATGGAAAAATGTAAAATTCTTAAGGGATTGGACAGGCTAGATTCAGGAAAAATGTTCCCGATGTTGAGGGAGTCCAGAACCAGGGGTCACAGCTTAAGAATAACAGGTTATGCCATTTAGGACTGAGATGAGGAAAAACCTTTTCACCCAGAGAGTTGTGAATCTGTGGAATTCTCTGCCACAGAAGGCAGTGGAGGCCAATTCACTGAATTCACTAGTGTAAATAGGTGATCGATTGCCGGTGCGGACTCAGTGGGCCAAAGGGCCTGTTTCCATCCGGTATCTTAAACTAAACTAAACATGGATAGGTGACCCATATTTTGGGTCAGGACCCTTCTTCAGAATGATTGTAGGGGTTGTGGAAAGACAGCTGGAAGAGAGGAGGGGCAGGACTAGGGTTGCCAACTGTCCCGTATTAACCGGGACTTCCCATACTTTGGGCTAAATTGGTTTGTCCCGTACGGGACCGCCTTTGTCTCGTATTAGGCCCGGACGGCAGTGTAGGCCCGGACAGTGTAGGCCAGGACAGTGTAGGCCCGGACAGTGTAGGCCTGGGCGCCGCCTAACCGAGGTTGCCTAGCAATCCGCCTCCTGGCCCGGGCGGCCGCCATTGGTGGAGTAGGAACACGTGGCCGCTGGCTGGGTGAGGTCACGTGGGGTGCGGGGCGGTTACGTCACCTTGTCCCTTATTTGGGAGTGAGGAAGTTGGCACCCCTAGGCAGGACAAAGGCTGGCAGGTAATAGATGAATACAGGTGAGTGGGGGATGGGTTCACTAGGCAGTTAGTTGGACAATGGGTCCCTTTACACCCAGCAGTTTTTAACATTGAGTTTGACTTGAATGTATTTATGCTTAATAGAAGTGTAGATAGGGAGCTAAAATGTCGGAAACCTAAAGTGTCGGAAACCTAAAGTGTCGGGGCCTACAGCGTCTGGGCCTACAGCGTCCGGGCCTACAGCGTCTGGGCCTTCAGTGTCTGGGCCTACACCGTCCGGGCCTACAGCGTCGGGGCCTTCAGTGTCTGGGCCTTCAACGTCGGGGCCTACAGCGTCGGAGCCTACAGCGTCGGGGCCTTCAGTGTCTGGGCCTACAGCGTCTGGGCCTACAGCGCCTGGGCCTACAGCGTCGGGGCCTATTGCGCCGGGGCCTACAGTGTCCCGGCCTACAGCGCCCCTCCCGGGCCTAATACGGGACAAGAGCGGTTCCGTACGGGACAAACCAATTTAGTCCCGGCTAATACGTGCCAGTTGGCAACCCTAATACACACACACACGAGAGGAATAGATTGAGTAGATGCAGTATGTTTAGAGACACAGACCCTCGGCCGAACATCGATCACCCCATTCACAGTAGTTTAGTTTAGCAGAGGGGTAACCTTTTCACCCAAAGTGTGGTGGCTGTATGGAATGAACTGCCAGAGGAGGTAGTTGAAGCAGGGACTATCACAATGTTTAGACAGGTACATGGATAGGACAGGTTTGGAGGGATATGGGCCAAACGCAGGCAGGAGGGACTAGTGTCGCTGGGAAACTTTGGCCGGTGTGGGCAAGTTGGGCCAAAGGGCCTGTTTCCACACTGTATCACTCTATGACTCTCTAGGTTGAAAGTGTTTTCTAAATAGTGACTTGTGGAAACACCGGAGAAAGAAAAGTAGGTAGACTCTTAAAATGTCATGAATTTAGATTTAGGTTTATTATTGTAATCTGTACGAGACACAGTTAAAAGCTTTTCATTGCTTGTTATCTAAACAAATCAGATCATACAATATAGTAGTTTCGAGAAACAGCGTGGAAACAGGCCCTTCGGCCCGTCGAGTCCGCACCGACCAGCGATCACTTGTACACTCGTTCCAGCCAACTTACAGATCATGTGCAGACAAATAAGAGTTGGTCTTGGCATGATGTTCGGCACAGGCATTGTGGGCTGAAGGGCCTGTTCCTGTGCTGTACTGTTCTTTGTTCTGTAATCTACACATCACGCTGCCTCGGCAAGGACAGCAGCATAATCAAGAACCAGTCTCACCCCGGCCCCTCCCTCTTCTCCCCTCTCCCATCAGGCAAGAGGTACAGAAGTGTGAAAACGCACACCTCCAGATTCAGGGACAGTTTCTTCCCATCTGTTATCAGGCAACTGAACCGTCCTACCACAACCAGAAAGTGGTCCTGACCTCCCATCTCTCTCATTGAACTATTGGGCAATCTTAAGGTGGGCATTACCTTGCACTAAACATTATTCCCTTTATCCTGTATCTGCACACTGTGGACGGCTCGTTTGTAATCAATCATGCATTGTCTTTCCGCTGACTGGTTAGCGCGCAACAAAAAAGCTTTTCACCGGACCTCGGCACAGGTGGCAAAACCAAACTAAAAGAAATTTGGGGAGAAAAATGGATCATGATATTTTAAATAGGCAGGTGGATATGCAGGGAATGGAGGGATATGGATCACGTGCAGGCAGAGGAGATTAATTGGGTGCAGATGATGTGGATCATAGGGCCTGTTCTTGTGTCGTACTGTTCAATGTGCTAAGTGCTTTCCTGGAAATGTTATCTGTACACACACACACAGAGCTACCTTGAGAGCAGGGAAAACAAAACCCTTCGCTGTACACATGGTTGATGCAGGTAATGCTACACCACATAAGGAGCAGGCACAACCAACAGATACTGCCGTTTCCAAATATATCTCTGAGCTTAAGAAAATAACTGCAGATGCTGGTACAAATCGATTTATTCACAAAATGCTGGAGTAACTCAGCAGGTCAGGCAGCATCTCGGGAGAAAGAATGGGTGACGTTTCGGGTCGAGACTGAGGAAGGGTCTCGACCCGAAACGTCACCCATTCTTTCTCTCCCGAGATGCTGCCTGACCTGCTGAGTTACTCCAGCATTTTGTGAATAAAAAAATAACTCTGAGCTTAATTGGATACAGACCTTGAGCTGTGACATTTATAAGCTGCCGGGGGCGGGCAGGAGATTAGTCCGTAGACACCTCTCAATGTGTAGAAAAAAACTGCAGATGCTGGTTTAAATCGAAGGAAGACACAAAATGCTGGAGTAACTCAGCGGGTCAGGCAGCATCTCTGGAGAGAAGGAATGGGTGACATTTCGGGTCGAGACCCTTCTTCAGACTGATGGTCTCGACCCGAAACGTCACCCTTTCATTCTCTCCCGAGATGCTGCCTGACCCGCTGAGTTACTCCAGCATTGTGTGTTTACCTAAGGAACTGCAGATGCGGGTTTAAACCCAAGATAGATACAAAAAGCCAGAGTAGCTCAGTGGGACGGGCAGCATCTCTGCAAAGAAGGAATGGGTGACGTTTTGGGTCGAGACTCTTCTTCAGACTAGTCATGGGAAAAGGGAAAACGAGAGATATAGATGGTGGTGTGGAGAGATAAAGAACAATGAATGAAAGATGTGCAAAAATGTAACGATGATAAAGGAAACAGGCCATTGTAAGCAGTTTGTAGGGTGAAAACGAGAAGCTCTCAATCATTGGGCAACCGCCTGCTTGGCCGGCCGTTTACCTGCTGGGACAGTCCCAGCCTCATCCACCTCCTCTGTAGATCGTTCCATACACCCGCCACCCTCTGTGTGGAAAAAATTGCCTCTCAGGTTCCTATTAAATCTTTCCCCCATCACCTTAAACCTATGCCGTTAATTGGCCTCCCGGCTGCTGGTAGGAGAGGGGACAGGAGGGAGTTGAGGCAGAGACTGTCGCAACATTTTAAAAACCCCATTTAGACAGGTACATGGATAGGACAGGTTTAGAGGGATATGGACCAAACACATGCAGGAGGGACTAGTGTAGTTGGGACATGTTGGTCAGTGTGGGCAGGTTGGGCCAAAGGGCCTGTTTCCACACTCTATCACTCTATGACTCTACGACCCTGGAGTTTAGGATGAGAGGGGATCTTATAAAAACGTATTAAATTATAAAAGGACTGGACAAGCTAGATGCAGGAAAAATGTTCCCAATGTTGGGGGAGTCCAGAACCAGGGGCTACACAGTCTAAGAATAAAGGGGTGGCCATCTAAAACTGAGGTGAGAAGAAACTTTTTCACCCAGAGAGTTGTGAATTTGTGGAATTCTCTGCCACAGAGGGCAGTGGAGGCCAATTCACTGGATGAATTTAAAAGAGAGTTAGATAGAGCTCTAGGGGTTAGCGGAATCAAGGGATATGGGGAGAAGGCAGGCACGGGTTACTGATTGTGGATGATCAGCCATGATCACAGTGAATGGCGGTGCTGGCTCCAAGGGCCAAATGGCCTCCTCCTGCACCTATTGTCTGTGTTTCTATGTTTCCATGACCCACTGAATGGCAGCTGAAGCTCAAATAAGTGAACGGAGCAGACATCGGGGTCTGGAGATAAAGTGCAGACAGACAGTAACAAGAGTACGTTCGGAAAGCTGGAGTCAAACAGCAGGTGACTGTGCTGGACTTACAGTAATATGCAGCAATTTTACTTTTTATGTTTAGAGACACAGACCCTCAGCCGAACATCGATCATCCCATTCACAGTAGTTTAGTTTAGCAGAGGGAGCAAAGTGCTGGAGAGGGGATCTTATAGAGCTGTATGAAATCATGAGAGGAATAGATCGGGTAGATGCACAGAGTCTCTTGCCCAGAGTAGGGGAATCGAGGACCAGAGGACATAGGATTAAGGTGAAGGGGAAAAGATTGAATAGGAATCTGAGGGGTAACTTTTTCACACAGAGGGTGGTGGGAGTATGCAACAAGCTGCCGGAGGAGGTAGTAGAGGCTGGGACTATCCCAATGTTTAAGAAAAATTTAGACAGGTACATGGATAGGACAGGTTTGGAGGGATATGGACCAAACGCAGCAGGTGGGACTAGGGTAGCTGGGACATAGAGTCATAGAGTGATACAGCGTGGAAACAGGCCCTTCGGCCCAACTTGCCCACAATGTCCCAGCTACACTGTGAAAAGGTTACTCCTCAGATTCCTATTAAATCTTTCCCCTTCACCTTGAACCTGTGTCCTCTGGTCCTCGATTCCCCTATTCTGGGCAAGAGATTCTATGCATCTATTCCTCTCATGGTTTTATACACCCCTATAAGATCATGTTGGTCGGTGTGGGTAAGTTAGTCTGGAAGGTAGACACAAAATGCTGGAGTAACTCAGCGGGACAGGTAGCATCTCAGGAGAGAAGGAATGGGTGACGTTTCGGGTCGAGACCCTTCTTCAGACTGAGGGCGTGCAGCGTAGGTTTACTAGGTTAATTCCCGGAATGGTGGGACTATCATATGTTGAAAGACTGGAGCGACTAAGCTTGTATACATTGGAATTTAGAAGGATGAGAGGGGATCTTATCGAAACGTATAAGATTATTAAGGGGTTGGACACGTTAAAGGCAGGAAACATGTTCCCAATGTTGGGGGAGTCCAGAACAAGGGGCCACAGTTTAAGAATAAGGGGTAGGCCATTTAGAACTGAGATGAGGAAAAACATTTTTCAGTCAGAGAGTTGTGAATCTGTGGAATTCTCTGCCTCAGAAGGCAGTGGAGGCCAATTCTCTGAATGCATTCAAGAGAGAGCTAGATAGAGCTCTTAACGGTAGCGGTGTCAGGGGGTATGGGGAGAAGGCAGGAACGGGGTACTGATTGAGAATGATCAGCCATGATCACATTGAATGGCAGTGCTGGCTCGAAGGGCTGAATGACCTCCTCCTGCACCTATTGTCTATTGTCACACCGTGTCACTCTGTGACCGTCTGAGTGAAGAATGAAGCTGGCAACTCACGTGACGAAGGAGCTGGCCAGGAGGCCGACCAGGGCCACCGCAGCCCCCGCGACGGCCGTCTTCCTGCATCCGTACAGATCCGTGAACACGCTGACGATGGGGGAGCACAGGAAGATCATTCCCATCGACACCGAGCCCACCCACGCTGTGGAAACAAGGGACAGGCCGCTTAACACACCCGGCAGTGACAGCGATGTACAGCACGGAAAATGGCCGGCCGGCCAGCCAACCTCTGCTTTAGGTCTATAACAGGCACGTGTACCGAGGTACAGAGAAAAACTTTGCTATCCAAACTGATCAGATAATACATGCAGGAGAAAAACTGCAGATGCTGGTTTCAAAATTTTCTATTCTGTTTTGTAGTTTAGCACAATCCGCAGGCGTTGCCACTTTCATTTCACTGCACATCTCGTATATGTATGTGACAAATAGACTTGACTTAAATCGAAGGTAGACACAAAATGCTGGAGTAACTCAGCGGGTCAGGCAGCATCTCTGGAGAGAAGGTATGGGTGACGTTTCGGGTCGAGACCCTTCTTCAGACTGATGTCAGGGGAGGGGGCGGGACAAGGATAGGATGTAGTCGGAAACAGTAAAGCCGGCGGGAGAACTGGGAAAGGGGAGGAGATGGAGAGAGAGGGGAAGCAGAGACTATCTGAAGTTAGAGAAGTCAATGTTCATACCGCTGGGGTGTAAACTACCCGAGCGAAATATGAGGAGCTGTTCCTCCAATTTGCACTGGGCCTCACTCTGACAATGGACATAAAGGTCAGACTGGGAGTGGGAGGGGGAGTTGAAGTGCTGAGCCACCGGGAGATCAGGTTGGTTAAGACGGACTGAGCGGAGGTGTTCAGCGAATAATACTATACGTAAATACAATCAAGTCAAACTTTAAGTCCGTAGGAAGGGTCTTGACCTGAAACGTCACCCATTCCTTCTCTCCAGAGATGCTGCCTGACCCGCTGAGTTACTCCAGCACTCTGGTGCAAACCACCACCTGCAGTTTCTTCCAACGAAATCTCAAGCCGAGCAAGTGGGAAGATACAGAGTGCAGTATATATAAGAAAATAACTGCAGATGCTGGTACAAATCGAAGGTATTTATTCACAAAATGCTGGAGTAACTCAGCAGGTCAGGCAGCATCTCAGGAAAGAAGGAATGGGTGACGTTTCGGGTCGAGACCCTTCTTCAGTCTGAAAAAGGGTCTCGACCCGAAACGTGTGCCTGACCTGCTGAGTTACTCCAGCATTTTGTGAGTGCAGTATATAATTCTTTCGAATATAGAAGACGCATGCACTATCTTTAATCGGACTTTACAGGACATTATCTTGCACTAAACGTTATTCCCTTTATCATGTATCTGTACACTGTAAGTGGCTCGATTCTAATGACAGGTTAGCACGCAACAAAAGTTTTTCTATGTACCTCGGTACAAGAGACAATAAACTAAACTCAACTTGTTTTAGAGCACTGTAATCATTAGTAGTCTTTTTGATGACTGGATAGCATGCAAAACAAAACCTTTCACTATACTCGTGACAATAATAAACCTAAATCTAAAACCTTTGTTTTGCATGCTATTCAATCACACCCGACAACACCGTACAGAAATACAATCAAGTCAAACTCAAGTACAATAGGTAGAGCAAAGGGGAAGACACAGAGTGCAGAATATAGTTCTCAGCTTTTAAACCAATTAATATAAGCACGCAAAAAAACCCCAAGAGTGCTGGAGTAACTCAGCGGGTCAGGCAGCATCTCCGCTATCCTTAAGAGCTCTATCTAGCTCTTTCTTGAATGCATTCAGAGAATTGGCCTTCACTGCCTTCTGAGGCAGAGAATTCCACAGATTCACAACTCTGGGTGAAAAAGTGTTTTCTCATCTCAGTTTTAAATGGCCTCCCCTTTATTCATACACTGTGGCCCATGGTTCTGGACTCCCCCAACATTGGGAACATTTTCCCTGCATCTAGCTTGTCCAGTCCATTTATAATTTTATATGTTTCTATAAGATCCCCTCTCATCCTTCTAAATTCCAGTGAAGACAAGCCCAGTCTTTTCAATCTTTCCTCACATGACAGTCCCGCCATCCCGGGGATTAACCTCAATAGCAAGGATGTACTTTAAAATTGCTATTAAATCTTTGCTATTCTCAATCAGTACCCCGTTCCTGCCCTCTCCCCATACCCCATGACTCCGCTATCCTTAAGAGCTCTATCTAGCTCTCCCTTGAATGCATTCAGAGAATTGGCCTCCACTGCCTTCTGAGGCAGAGAATTCCACAGATTCACAACTCTCTGACTGAAAAAGTTTTTCCTCATCTCAGTTCTAAATGGCCTACCCCTTATTCTTAAACTGTGGCCCCTTGTTCTGGACTCCCCCAACATTGGGAACATGTTTCCTGCCTCTAACGTGTCCAACCCCTTAATAATCTTATACGTTTTGATAAGATCTCCTCTCATCCTTCTAGGGATTTGGAGGGATATGGGCCAAATGCAGGCAGGTGGGACTAGTGTAGATGGGTCAGTTTGGTCGGTGTGGACAAGGTGGGCCGAAGGGCCTGTTTCCACGCTGTATGACTACATATACCAAGGTGCATTGAAAAGCTTTGGTTGGGCTCTGAGATAAGGTGAGCTCAGTGTGCAGTAGCCAGCCTGCAGTGTTTGGTTGAGCGGGAGGGTCACACTTGTATCTGGCATCTTTGTATCAGAATGTTCATCGGTTCATATGTCATAGGAGGACACAATGAGGCCATTCGGCCCATCAAGTCTGTTCCACCATTCAACCATGGCTGATCCATCTCTCCCTCCCAACCCCATTCTCCTGCCTTCTCCCCATAACCCCTGACGCCCATACTAATCAAGAATCTATCTTTCTCTGCCTTAAAAATATCCATTGTCTCAGCCTCCACAGCCTTCTGTGGCAGATTTCCACAGATTCACCACCCTCTGACTAAAGAAATTCCTTATCTTTCCAAAGGTATGTCCTTTTATTCTGAGGCTGTGCCCTCTGGTCCTAGTCTCTCCCACTAGTGGAAACATCCTCTCCACATCCACTCTGTCCATGCCTTTCACTGTTCAGTAAGTTTCAATGAGGTCCCCCCCTCATCCTTCTAAACTCCAGCGAGTACAGGCCCAGTGCTGTCAAACGCTCGTAATGTTTGCACTGCACTCTCTCCCCCCCCCCCCCCCCCCCCCATCCCTGCACTCTGGGAAACAGAATGTACAAGCAGAGTAAACATGACCAAGCCCACAGAACTCAGCGGCTGCAACAAAAGGCCGCGATGTTGCACTGGCAGATCCGGCCCTGGGTCACTGGACATTCAGTTCTTGGTGAACAACACTGTGACCAGTGGGTAATGAAACAACAAACAAGGTGTCCTAAAGTTACCTGAGAGTAGGGTTGCCAACTTCCTCACTTCCAAATAATGGACAAAGGGTCACGTCACCGCCCCGCGCCCCACGTCACCTCACCCAGCCTGCAGCCACTTGCACCCGCTCCACCAATGGCGGCCGCCCGGGCGGCGGGTTGCTATGCAACCTCCGTTAGGCGGCGCCCGGGCCTACAGTGTCCTGGACTACAGCAGCTCCCGGGCTACAGCGTCCGGGCCTAACGTGTCCGGGCCTACAGCGCCGTCCGGGCCTAATACGAGACAAGGGAGCCCAAAATACGGGATGTCCCGGCTAATATTGGACATTTGGCAAGCCTACCTGAGACGCACTTCAATCATATCAGTTTATAAATCTTTTGCTATTTTAAACACACAAGGGTCTATCCAGTTGGTCATACAGCTTGGAAACAAACCCTTTGGCCCAACTGAACCCTAACCCTACCACAACTAGAGAGCAGTCCTGAACTACTGTCTACCTAAGGTAAACACAAAATGCTGGAGTAACTCAGCAGGTCAGGCAGCATCTCGGGAGAGAAGGAATGGGTGACTTTTCGGGATCGAGGCCATTCTTCGATTTCGCAGTGGAGCGGCAAAATGTGTAGGAAAAAAACTGCAGGTGCTGGTTTAAATCGAAGGTAGACACAAAATGCTGGGATGAAGAAGGGTCTCGATCCGAAACGTCACCCATTCCTTCTCTCCCGAGATGCTGCCTGACCCGTTGAGTTACATAGAAAATAGATGCAGGAGGCCATTTGGCCATTCAAGCCAGCACCGCCATTCATTGTGATCATGGCTGATCATCCACAATCAGTAACCCGTGCCTGCCTTCTCCCCATATCCCTTAATTCCACTAGCCCCTAGAGCTCTATCTAACTCTCTCTTAAATTCACCCAGTGAAATGGCCTCCACTGCCCTCTGTGGCAGAGAATTCCACAAATTCACAACTCTCTGGGTGAAAAAGTTCCTTCTCACAGTTTTAAATGGCCTCCCCTTTATTCTAAGACTGTGGCCCTTGGTTCTGGACTCCCCCAACATTGGGAACATTTTTCCTGCATCTAGCTTGTCCAGTCCTTTTATAATTTTATATGTCTCTATAAGTTCCCCTCTCATCCTTCTAAACTCCAGTGATGCAAGCCTAGTCTTTTCAATCTTTCCTCATATTCACACCAGCATTTTGTGTCTACCTGCTATCTACCTCATTACAGACCTTCAGACTGACTTTATCTTGCAGTCAATGTTATTCCCTTTATCATGTATCTGTTCACTGTAAATAGCTCGATTGTAATCATGTATTGTCTCTTGGCTGACGGGTTAGCACGCAAACAAAAGCTTTTCACTGTACCCATGACAATAAACTAAACTGAAACTGAGCTGAACAAATTCAGTGCCAAACTTCCTCAAGTAAACCTCAGGCCAAGTGGATGTTTTCTGAGTATGAGAGAAAGAGAAAAGCAAGTGTCAATAGACAATAGACAATAGGTGCAGGAGGATTACAATCGAGCCATTCACAGTGTACAGATACATAATAAAGGGAATAACGTGAGTAACGTTTAGTGCAAGACGAAGACCAGTAATGTCCGATCAAAGATAGTCTGAGGGTCTCCCAGTTATATAGGACGTTGGTGAGACCACATTTAGAGTATTGTGTGCAGTTTTGATTACCATGTTTTAGGAAAGACGTTGTCAAGCTGGAAAGGGTGCATAGCAGATTGACCAGGATGTTGCCAGGACTAGAGGGTGTGAGCTACAGGGAGAGAGGTTGAGCAGGTTGAGATTCTAGTCCTTGGAGCACAGGAGGATGAGGGGTATTCATAAGATCATAAGTGATTGGAGCAGAATTAGGCCATTCGGCCTGTCAAGTGTACTCCGCCATGCAATCATGGCTGATCTATCTCTCCTTCCTAACCCCATTCTCCTGCCTTCTCCCCATAACCTCTGACACCTGATCTTATAGAGGTGCAGAACATGAGAGGAATAGATCAGGTAAGCACAGTCTTTTACCCAGAGTAGGAGAATCGAGAAACAGAGAACACGGGTTTAAGGTGAGGGAGGGAAAGATTTAATGGGAACTGGAGGGGTACTTTTTTATTTTTAACACAAAGGGTGGTGGGTGTCTGGAACAATCTGCCAGAGGAGGTAGTTGAGGCAGGGACTATCACGACATTTAAGAAACATTTTGACAGGTATATGGATAAGACAAGTTTAGAGGGATATGGGCCAAACACAGGCAGGTGGGACTAGTGTAGATGGGGCATGTTGGTCTGTGTGGGCAAGTTGGGCTGCAGGACCTGTTTCCACGTTGCACGTCTCTATGACAAAGTCAAATAGTTTATTGAGCCCGAGGCAATGGAGGATTGCAGATTGAAAAGAAGAAGCACTTTTATTCAACTGAAAGTATCATTGCAGCAGCTTGTAATGTTAATCTGCTCTTTAAAATACCTCAGATGTCAAGAATGTTTAATTGAATTGAATTTAATTGAATACTTTAATAAGCAGATGGCTCTGCAGGGAATGGAGGGATGTGGGGATTAGTTTAACTTGGCATTGTGTTCGGCACATTATGAGCCTCAGGGTCTGTTCTTGTGCAGTAGTGTTTTGTTCAACTCTTCGAGATAATTGTCACATGCACTGACAACAGAACAATGGAATTATTACTAACATTATTATCATTATAACAGACCTGTAAACACAGTCCACACAGATAAATTGATTGTTTGAAAGATGCAGCATGGAAACAGGCTCTTCGGCCCACCGAGTCCATGCTGACCAAAGATACTAGAGGAACAAGACAGACCACTCGACCCTAAAAGCTGTAGTACGTCACGGCACCATTTTAGTAGGCAGAAACTTGCAGAAACTTGCAGAAACATTTTAAAAGAAAAATAACAAAAATCTGAGAATTAATAGACGAGATATATTCTGCATTTTAATGGTATAATTACACATACAGTTCCCCCAAAACACTGATTACACTGCGAGAGGCAAAGCGAACGGCGGGTTTTGCCTACTAAAATGGCTCCTTTGCATACTACACTTCAGTACAGGCGATCTCAACGGAGTGGCTCATCTTGTTCCTCTGGTATCTTTGATGCTGACCATCGATCGCCCGCTCATACTACTCCTACATTAGCCCACTTTCTCATCCACTCCCTACACAACGGGGGGGGGGGGGGGGGGGGGGGGATTTCACCAGGGTTGCCAACTGTCCCATATTAGCCAGGACTTGCCGTATATTGGGCTAAATTGGTTTGTCCCGCACGGGATCGCCCTTGTCCCGCATTAGGCCCGGGGGCCGTTGTGGGCCCCGGACACTGTGGACCCGGACACTGTAGGCCCGGGGGCCTCTATAGGCCCGGACAGTGTAGGCTAACGGAGTATGTTCGGGGAACGGGGCCAAGTGTGTTCGCTGAACGGTGGTTGCGTAGCAACCCGCTTCCCGGGCCGAGCGGCCGCCATTGATGGAGCGGGAGCACGTGGCCGCTGGCTGGGTGAGGGCACGTGGGGCGCGGGCGGTGACGTCATCTTTTGTCCCTTATTTGGGAGTGAGGAAGTTGGCAACCCTAGATTTCACAGAGGCCAATTAACCTACAAACTTGTACATCTTTGACAATAGACAATAGGTGCAGGAGGAGGCCATTCGGCCCTTCGAGCCAGCACCGCCATTCAATGTGATCATGGCTGATCATCCGCAATCAGTACCCCGTTCCTGCCTTCTCCCCATACCCCCTGACTCCGCTATCCTTAAGAGCTCTATCCAGCTCTCTCTTGAATGCATCCAGAGAATTGGCCTCCACTGCCTTCTGAGGCAGAGAATTCCACAGATTCACAACTCTCTGACTGAAAATGTTTTTCCTCATCTCAGTTCTAAATGGCCTACCCCTTATTCTTAAACTGTGGCCCCTTGTTCTGGACTCCCCCAACATTGGGAACATGTTTCCTGCCTCTAACGTGTCCAACCCCTTAATAGCCTTATACGTTTCGATAAGATCTCCTCTCATCCTTCTAAATTCCAGTGTATATAAGCCTAGTCGCTCCAGTCTTTCAACATATGATAGTCCCGCCATTCCGGGAATTAACCTAGTAATTCCGGGAATTAACCTGGAGTGTGGGAGGAAACCGGAGCACCCGGTGGAAACCCATGTGGTCACAGGAGGAACGTGCAAACTCCACAAAGACAGCACCTGAGGTCAGGATCGGACCCGGGTCTCTGGTGCTGTGAGGCAGCAACTCGAGCAGATGCACCACTGTGCCGACCATAATAAACAAAAAACTGATAAATGAATACCCACAATAAATTCTACAATTTCTTACAACCAAAAACAATCCATAAATATTGTTATGCAGGAAGGAACTGCAGATGCGGGTTGGCACTGAAGATGGCCACAAAAAGCTGGAGGAACTCAGCGAGACAGGCAGCATCTCTGGAGAAATGGAATAGGTGACATTTCAGGTTGAGACCCTTCTTCAGACTTCATGTTCATAAATGATAGGAGCAGATTTAGGCCATTCGGCCCAAACAAGTCTACTCCGCCTTTTTATCATAGCCGATCTATCTCTCCCTCTCAACCCCATTCTCCTGCCTTCTCCCCGTAACCCCTGACACCCATCCTAATCAAGAATCTATCTATCTCTGCCTTAAATATATCCATTGACCTTCCCTTCGCAGCAGTCTGTGGCAATGAATTCCACAGGTTCACCACCTTCTGACCAAAGAAATGCCTCCTCATCTCCTTCCTAATGGAACGTTCTTTAATTCTGAGAATGTGCCCTCTGGTCCTAGACTTTCCCACGAGTGGAAACACGCTATCAAAGCCTTTCGCTATCCAGCAGCTTTCATTCGTCTTCTTCATCTGAAGGCACATAGAAACAGACAATAGGTGCAGTAGTAAGCCATTTAGCCCTTTGAGCCAGCACCACCATTCTTAGAAACATAGAATATAGGTGCAGGAGGAGGCCATTCGGCCCTTCAAGCCAGCATCGCTATTCATTGTGATCATGACTGATCATCCACAATCAGTAACCCGTGCCTGCCTTCTCCCCAAACCCCTTGATTCCGCAAGCCCTAAGAGCTAAATATAACTCTCTCTTGAAAACATTCAGTTGAATTGGCCTCCACTGCCATCTTCGGCAGAGAATTCCACAGCTTCACAACTCTCTGGGTGGAAAAGTTTTTCCTCATCTCAGTTCTAAATGGCCCACCCCTTATCCTTAAACTGTGGCCCCTGGTTCTGGACTCCCCCAGCATTGGGAACACGTTTCCTGCATCTAGCGTGCCCAATCCCTTAATAATTTTATATGTTTCTATAAGATCCCCTCTCATCCTTCTAAATTCCAGTGAATACAAGCCTAGTCCCTCCATTCTTTCATCATCATCCTGGGAATTAACCTGGTGAACCTACGCTGCACTCCCTCAATAGCAAGAATGTCCTTCCTCGAATTAGGAGACCAAAACTGCACACAGTACTCCAGATGTGGTCTCACAACTGCAGAACTGTACAACTGCAGACGGACCTCTTTGCTCCGAAACTCAACTCCTCTGGTTATGAAGGCCAACATGCCTTTAGCTTTCTTATTTGCCTGCTGTAAATGGTGTTGCGGTGAGTTTTGTGGAGTAATCACAGGAGCGAGGCAAATTTGGAAAGCCTCATATCATATCATATCATATACATACAGCCGGAAACAGGCCTTTTCGGCCCTCCAAGTCCGTGCCGCCCAGTGATCCCCGCCCATTAACACTATCCTACACCCACTAGGGACAATTTTTACATTTACCCAGCCAATTAACCTACATACCTGTACGTCTTTGGAGTTGTGGACTAGTTGTGGACTAGTTATCCAAGAAAGCTCGCGTGTAAACAAAGGTACTATTTGCTTTTCCATCCATAGCAGAACATTAGATTGATTATTCTGCTCATGGAATTTTCCAGTAATCAACTACAAATATTATCATTACACACAAGAACATGTGACCCAGGCGGGCTTTTAAACAATGTGTTGGCTGTTTTAGGGTCACTAATACTCCGGATTATTTAATGAACAAAATTTAATTTTTTCCAGTCTGCTCTGCTGGGGTACAGACACGTCTGAAGGAGGGTCTTGACCCGATACGTCACCCATTCCTTCTCTCCCGAGATGCTGCCTGACCTGCTGAGTTACTCCTGCATTTTGTATCTACCTACGTCTCACAGAAAACGTCTCGCTGCCTCGGCAAGGCCAGCAGCAAAATCAAGGACCGGTCTCACCCTGTCCACCCTCTCTTAGAGTCATACAGTGTGGAAACAGGCCACTCGGCCCAACTTGCCCACACCGACCAACATGACCCATCTACACGAGTCCCACCTGCTCATGTTTGGCCCATATCCCTCCAAACCTGTCCTATCCATGTACCTGTCTAACTGTTTGTTAAACGTTGGGATAGTCCCAGCCTCAACTACCTCCTCTGGCAGCTTGTTCCATACACCCACCACCCTCTGTGTGAAAAAGGTTACCCCTCAGATTCCTATTAAATCTTTCCCATTCACCTTAATCAATATGTCCTCTGGTCCTTGATTCCCCTACTCTGGGCAAGACACTCTGTGCGTCTACCCGATGTACTCCTCTCATGATCTTGTACATCTCGAAAAGATCTCCCCTCATCCTCCTGCGCTCCAAGGAATAAAGTCCCAGCCTACTCAACTTCTCCTATAGGTCACACCCTCTAGTCCTGGCAACATCCTCGTAAAGACATGTTACCCGGGCGAGTTTTTAAAGAGCGTGTTGCCGGTTTCCAGGTCACTAATACTCCGGATTATTTGATTAACCATATTAATTTTTTTCCAGTCTGCCCTGCTGGGATACAGACAGACATGCCTCACAGAACACTCGATCTACACCTCACGCTGCCTCGGCAAGGCCAGCAGCATCATCAAGGACCAGTCTCACCCCGGCCACACCCTCCTCTCCCCCTCTCCCGTCATTAGGGTTGCCAACTTCCTCACTTCCAAATACGGGACAAGGTGACGTCACCGCCACGCGCCCTATGTGACCTCACCCAGCCAGCGGTCACGTTCTCCCGCTCCACCGGGCCACGCGGCCTCCATTGGTGGAGCGGGAGCACGTGGCCACTGGCTGGGTGAGGTCACGTGGGGCGCGGTGCGGTGGCGTCACCCTTTGTCCCCTCTTTGGGAGTGCCATAGTTGGCAACCCTACTAATACGGGACAAGGGCGGTCCCGTACGGGACAAACCAATTTAGCCCATGCAGCGGTAGAGTTGCTGCTTCACAGCGCCAAAGACCTGAGTTTAATCCTGACTACAGGTTCTGTCTGTACAGAGTTTGTACGTTCTTCCCGTGACCTGTGTAGGTTTCTTCTGGGATCTCCAGTTTCCAGCATCTGTCGAGCACATTGCAGGAGAGAGGGGCAGCCTTACAACACTCGGCCGGCCGCCCTGACTGACACAAGCCCAGGAAAACCAAATCTC
>NW_027602826.1:0-27070 GCF_053455715.1 Rhinoraja longicauda | reverse complement strand
TTTCCTGCACATGCTGTAGGACCTCCTTGCTCCGGTACTCAAATCCTCTCGCTATGAAGGCCAACATGCCATTAGCTTTCTTCACTGCCTGCTGTACCTGCATGCTTACTTTCAGTGACTGATGAACAAGGACACTTAGGTTTCATTGCACCTCCCCTTTTCCAAATCTGACACCATTCAGATAATAATCTGCCACCTTGTTCTTGCCACCAAGGTGGATAATCTTGCATTCATCCACATTATACTGCATCTGCCATGCATCCACCCACTCACCCAACCTATCCAAGTCACCCTGCAGCCTCAGAGCATCGTCCTTGCAGCTCACACTGCCACCCAGCTTTGTGACATCCGCAAACTTGGAGATGTTACATTTAATCCCTTCATCTAAATCGTTAATATAGTAAATATCTGGGGTCCCATTACTGAGCTTTGCGGCAGCCCACTAGTCACTCCCTACCATTCTGAAAAGGACCTGTTATTTCCTACTCTTTGCTTCCTGTCTGCCAACCTGTTCTCTATCCGTGTCAATACCCTTCCCCCGATACTACAACCTTGCATAATTTGAATTTGTGCCATTAGTTCATTAGCCCGGAACTTGCCTAATATGGAAATGGAATTATATGGAATTATTATTGATGATTGTGTACCTTTTGGAATCTTCTTTACTGCCTTGAGCAAATTTCACGTCATTTCCTTAAAACGTAACTGGGTTGCAACAACAAAGAAAAATTAAAACTGATAATTGTTCAACAACAAAGAAAAATTAAAACTGATAAGTGTTCAAATTATGTATTATTTTATATAGATGCATGTTTATTTATCAGCCACAGAAATTTGGTGTTGCAGTTAATTATTACATTTTTACTTCTTTAGACAACTGGACTTTAAGTGTGATGTGTTATGATTACACTGGTGGCTGGAAAACTTTCACTGGACACCATAGTCCTTTGTTTCGTGGAAGCAAAGATCGTTGGGACTTTGTGTACTACAATACAGTATGTTTGTAAATTACCATTGTGCCCATGTATAGGACTAGCTCTGTCACATTCAAGTTCTATAATGTTTGAACCACTTTTATAATAGCTTGAAAATGTGCTTAATTTTTCTTGAACTAATTTGCAGGCATATACAGTTAACTATTATCGAACCAAAGGTGCGCCCAGAAGTAAGCTGCTAGTTGGAATCGCAATTTATGGACGAAGCTTTAAACTTGCTTCTAGTGATACAAAGGTTGGTGCTCCAGCATCTGGTCCTGGACCAGAAGGCGCAATTACGAAAGCAGAAGGTATCCTGGCAAATTATGAGGTGATTAAACTTGTGTACATTTTTAGTGGAGCCAGGTTAAATCAATTCAAATTGATATGTAGACAGCAAGTTATTTATTTTACCTGCGTTTAAATGCATGGCCACATTTGTGATGCATGCTGCTGCTTTCACATTTTTCGCTGGTTTGAGTGACCTATACTCGATAGGCCAAGGGCAGAAAACGCTTGTTGGAGTGATATCCAGACCACCAAAAAGCAGGAGGGAGGTTGGGGATAGCATCAAGCATGAAATTAGGGATGCGTGTAGCAAAGGTACAACGGTTATCATGGGTGACTTTAATCTACAAATGATTGGGCCAACCAAATTGGTAACAGTGCTGAGGAGGAGGATTTCCAGGGTTTTTAAACTAATATGTAGTGGGCAGGCCATCCTAGACTGGGTATTGTGTAATGAGGAAGGATTAGTTAGCGATCTTGTTATGCAAGGCCCCTTGGGCAACAGTGACCATGATATGGTGGAATTCTGCATTCGGATGGAGAGTGAGTCAAGAGTGTTTTATTGTCATGTGTCCCAGATAGAATAATGAAATTCTTACTTGCTGCAGCACAACAGAATATGTAAACATAGTACACTGTAAACAATATGGTAAACGAGAGAGAAAAAAAAAGTTCTGTGTGTATATACCTACAAGCACGCGCATACAAACATTTAAAAAAAATTCCGAGATTTGGCCGTGGGACTACGCCAAAACGGTAAACGATAGCGCCACAATTTTAGCACCACCTTAATCACCATTGTCCTGGCGACTGTCAATGAAATGTTTTATTTAAATTGGTCTTATATTTCTAAAATTAAAGAGATTTTAAAGTTTAAAAATCACCTTTAAATCCGACTTAAAGGTCCTCAGCGTGTGATGTCAAACTTGGGACACGCACAACTTTAATTGTGCTCCTTTCCTTCCCCTCTGGGGAGCGCGGCGCCAGAGAGAAGAAGAAACAAGATGACCACTGCCAGGAGGGCGCCCTGGAACGTGGTCAGTGGCTCCCTCTTCCTTTTCCTCTCGCCCGCACCCGGCCCCGGGGGAGACTCCAAGCAGACAATGTCAACTGCTCGTTCCCCTCCGTCTCCTCGAGCGCCCGTATCAACCGACGGTGTCGCTGAGTCCCCGCTCACGCCCGGGCCCGGTGCCACGCACCATCACCGGAATACAATCCCCAGCGGGCAGCTTCTGCTCCTCCTCCCGCTTCTCCAGCGCCTGCTTCAACCGACAGTGTCGTCGACGACTCCACAAAATGGCTGCTGCTCTCCTCCTCCCGCTCCGCCATCTTGTGCGCGTCTCCCGCCGCCGCGCTGCCTGCTGCGAGATGTAGCCATAGTTCGCGCTGCCCGCTGGGAGGTAGAGTCCCAGCTCGTGCAGCCCGCTGAGAGGTGTAGTCCAAGCTCCGGGGGGGAGGGGAGGGGCTAATGGGGGTGGGGGAAGGGGAGGGGCGAATAGGGGTGGGGGCAAGGGAGGAGGCAAGTGGGGGTGGGGGCTGGGAAGGGGGAGTGGGGGTGCGGGCAGGGAGGGGAAGGGGGAATAGGGGTGGGGGAAGGGGATGTGGGAGTGGGGGCAGGAATGGGGGGAGGGGCGTGGAGTGGGGGGTAGTGGTGGGGAGGAGAAGTCGGGGAAGGGGAGTAGGGGTGGGGCAGGGATGTGGGAGTGGGGGCAGGGATATGGGAGTGGAGGGGTGGGGAGGAGTAGGGGGGGGATAAGGGGGATTGAGTGGGGGGGTGAGGGTGCTAGACCAATACAGGAGAGGCTTTGGGTCCATGGCTCGGTCTGGCTGGCTTGAGAGTATATCTATTATACTCAAAAAACAAATAGTAGTACAATAACAATAGTCTATTGCAGTTCAGAGCTTATTTGAGGTTGTAGTGTTTAATAGCCTGATGGCTGAAGGGAAGAAGTTGGGGGGTAGTGTGAATTGTGAGGAAGATGCAATAAGGCTGCAGGGTGACTTGGACAGGTTGTGTGAGTGGGCGGATACATGGCAGATGCAGTTTAATGTAGGTAAGTGTGAGGTTATTCACTTTGGAAGTAAGAATAGAAAGGCAGATTATTATCTGAATGGTGTCAAGTTAGGAGGAGGGGGAGTTCAACGAGATCTGGATGTCCTAGTGCATCAGTCAATGAAAGGAAGCGTGCAGGTTCAGCAGGCAGTGAAGAAAGCCAATGGAATGTTGGCCTTCGTAACAAGAGGAGTTGAGTATAGGAGCAAAGAGGTCCTTCTACAGTTGTACCGGGCCCTGGTGAGACCGCACCTGGAGTACTGTGTGCAGTTTTGGTCTCCAAATTTGAGGAAGGATATTCTTGCTATGGAGGGCGTGCAGCGTAGGTTCACTAGGTTAATTCCCGGAATGGCGGGACTGTCGTATGTTGAAAGACTGGAGCGATTGGGCTTGTATACACTGGAATTTAGAAGGATGAGGGGGGATCTTATTGAAACATATAAGATAATTAGGGGATTGGACACATTAGAGGCAGATAACATGTTCCCAATGTTGGGGGAGTCCAGAACAAGGGGCCACAGTTTGAGAATAAGGGGTAGGCCATTTAGAACGGAGATGAGGAAGAACTTTTTCAGTCAGAGGGTGGTGAAGGTGTGGAATTCTCTGCCTCAGAAGGCAGTGGAGGCCAGTTCGTTGGATGCTTTCAAGAGAGAGCTGGATAGAGCTCTTAAGGATAGCGGAGTGAGGGGGTATGGGGAGAAGGCAGGAACGGGGTACTGATTGAGAGTGATCAGCCATGATCGCATTGAATGGCGGTGCTGGCTCGAAGGGCTGAATGGCCTACTCCTGCACCTATTGTCTATTGTCTATTGTCTATTGTTCCTGAATGTGAACGTTGGTTTCTGATGATTGTGGCTGCCTTTTTGAGCGACTCCGATAAATACCTTCAATGGTGGGGAGGTCAGAGCCGATGATGGAGTGGGCAGTGTTCACAACATTTTCCAGTCTTTTCTGCTCCTGGGCATTCAAGTTGTCTAACCAAGCCATGATGCAACCATCAATATGCTCTCTACTGTACACCTGTAGAAGTTCAAGAGAATCCTCGCTGACATACCGAGTCTCTGTAATCTTCTCAGGAAGTAGAGGCGTTGATGTGCTTTACTTAAAATTGCATCAGTGTGCTGGGTCCAGGAAAGATCTTCGCAAATATGCACGCCCAGGAATTTGTAATTTTTTACTCTACCATCGTCTCGTTGATATCAACAGGGTTGTCTCATCTTTCCTCTTTCAAAGTACACAATCAGTTCATTGGTTTTACTGATATTGAGAGCCAAGTTGTTGTGCTGGCACCAATTGGTCAATCTCACTTCTATACTCCGACTCATCATCTGTAATTCGTCCAACAACGGTGGTGTCATCGGCAAACTTGAAGATGGAGTTCGCACTGTGTCTGGACAGTCATATAACCATATAACCATATAACAACTACAGCACGGAAACAGGCCCGTTCGGCCCTACCAATCCATGCCGACCACTCTCTCTGACCTAGTCTCATCTACCTGCTCTCAGACCATAACCCTCCAATCCCCTCTTATCCATATACCTATCCAATTTACTCTTAAATAATAAAATCGAGCCTGCCTCCACCACTTCCACCGGAAGCCCATTCCATACAGCCACCACCCTCTGAGTAAAGAAGTTACCCCTCATGTTACCCCTAAACTTTTGTCCCTCAATTCTGAAGCTATGTCCCCTTGTTGGAATCTTCCCCACTCTCAAAGGGAAAAGCCTACCCACGTCAACTCTGTCCGTCCACTCTGAGTAGAGAGTGAATAAATCAGGGGGCTGAGCACACAGCCTTGAGGTGCTCCTGTACTGATGTTAATGAGGAAGTATTTCTGCCAATTCGAACAGACTCTGGTCTGTGGATGAGGAAGTCGAGGATCCAATTGCAGAGGGATGCGCAGAGACCCAGTTTTGTGAGCTTGGTAACTAGCTTGGAGGGGATGATGGCATTGAACGCCGAGTTGTAGCCTACAAACAACAGCCTGACATAAGTGTTTTTATTGCCAAGTGGTCCAGTGCGGAGTGGAGAGCCAGTGAGATTGCATCCTCCGTTGAGAATGATCAGCCATAATCACGTTGAATGGCGGTGCTGGCTCGAAGGGTCGAATGGCCTCCTCCTGCACCTATTGTCCGTTGACCTGTTGTGACAGTAGGCGAACTGTAATGGGTCGAGGTTCTTGTTGAGGTCGGAGTTGATATGCACCATAGCCAACCTCTCAAAGTACTTCATCACCATGGATATTAGTGCCACTGGTCGATAGTCATTGAGGCACGTCATCTTACGCTTCTTGGGCACTGGTATTATTGATGCCCTCTTAAAGCAATTGGGAACCTCAGACCTCAATAATGAGAGGTTGAAAATGTCTGCAAAAACTCCAGCCAGTTGGTCTGCACAGGTTTTGAGAACTTGACCGGGTATACCATCAGGTCCAGGCACCTTCCGAGGGTTCACCCCCTCTGGTTAATTCAGAGACTAGGGTCCTGAATTTGAATAAAGGAGACTTTGAAGGTATGAGACGGGAATTGGCTAGGATAGACCGGCAAATTATAGATTCAAGATTCAATTTATTGTCACATGTACCAATGAAGGTACAGTGAAATTTGAGTTACCATACAGCCATACTAAGTAAAAAGCAACAAGACACACAGCCACATAAAATAAAATGTAACATAAACATCCACCACAGCGGAATCCACATTCCTCACTGTGATGGAAGGTAATAAAGTTCAATCATCTTTAGATTTATTTTTAGATTTTTGATTTAGAGATGCAGCGCGGAAACAGGCCCTTCGGCCCACCGAGTCCGCACCGCCCAGCGATCCCCGCACATTAACACTATCCAACACACACTAGGGACAATTTTCTTTTTACATTTACCCAGTCAATTAACCTACATACCTCTTCCTCTTTGTTCACCTGCGGTTGGGGCTGTTGAACCATCCACAGTTGCCGCTGCTAACGGTCTGATATCCGAAGCCCTCGCGTCGGGATGATCAAAACTCCAGCGTCAGGACAGATTGAAACTCTCTCCGCGGCATGGAGCTCCCGAGTCGGCCTCTTCTTACCAGAGACCGCGGGCTTCACGGTATTAAAGTCCACAGGCCCCGCGGTTGGAGCTCTTCACAGTCGATCCTCGGCAAAGGATTGCAGTCTTCAATGTTAAAGTCCGTGCCCTGCCCGCAGCTTGAAGCACCGATCCAGTCTCCGGGAAAAGCCGCACCATTACGATGTGAGGCCGCAGTGGGGACTGAGATGTGATATGGAGAAAAATCGCATCTCCGTTGGGGTAAAAAATTGAAAATGGTTTCCCGCAATTCCCCCCACCTCCCACATAAAACAAACCACGAAACACTCGGTTTCTTAAAGGGTTGACAGTGGAGATGCAATGGCAAAGATTTAAAGACCGCATGGATGAACTCTAGAAATTGTTCATCCCTGTCTGGTGAAAAAATAAAACTGGGAAGGCGACTCAACCATGGCTGTCGAGGGAAGTCAAGGATAGTGTTAAAGCCAAGGAAGAGGCAGATAAATTGGCCAAAAGAAGCAGCAAACCAGAGGACTGGGAGAAATTTAGAACTCAACAGAGGAGGACAAAGTGGTTAATTAAGGGGGAAAAAAGAGCATGAAAGAAAGCTTGCAGGGAATATAAAAACTGACTGTAAAAGTTTCTTTAGGTATGTAAAAAGGAAAAGATTAGTGAAGCTGAATGTAGGTCCCTTACAGTCGGAGACAGGTGAATTTATATTGGCGAAACAAGGGAATGGCAGAACAGTTAAATAAGTACTTTGGTTCTGTCTTCACTAAGGAAGACACTGAAGTGGGACATGGGTGTCAAGCAAAGCCAATGAAGCGGGACACTGGTCAGGCGAAGTTTTCTTTATTCGTCAAGCACCATACAGCTCCCCAACCAGTTCAAGTCCTCCTGGAACTCCACTACCAACTGCCACTCCTCCTTATTCCCCAGAGAGTTGTGAACCTGTGGAATTCTCTGCCACAGAAGGCAGTGGAGGCCAATTCACTGGATGCTTTCTCGAGAGAGAGAGTTAGATTTAGCTCTTGGGGCTAAGGGAATCAATGGATATGGGGAGAAAGCCGGAAATGGGGTACTGGTTTTGGATGAGCAGCCATGATCAAATAGAATGGCGGTGCTGGCTTGAAGGGCTGAATGGCCTACTCCTGCACCTATTTTCTATGTACAGTGTAAAGATAATTAATCTACAGACTAGCTTTTCAGATGTCTACATATTTCCCTTTAGTTTAGGGACATTCTGAACATGTCTCAGGCCTGTATTGCATACTAAACCCAAGTGTGACCCTTTGATTAATTTGCTTCACTGATTGTTTCCCCCAACAAATTGCAAAAACGGTTGCCACATTCATCAAATCCGCTTTGTCTCTTCCTCCAATTGCCATTGCAGATCGAGTAATCTCCATCTGTGATAGATAATTGAAAGACCAAATACACCCTTTTATTTTTTGCCACTGATTCCTGGCAACCAAACATCATACCAACTGTCCACCCCCATATGCTTAATCCACAATCCTGTCCTCTTTGCTCACAGCCCCTTGGCCTTTCTGCCCCTGTTCCCTAGACGCAGCCATTCAAGACCAGGAATAGCTGTTAGATTATGTGTGATCAACATTGGAGGTGTGCACAATGGAAAGGATATGGTACACTACTGAAAACAACATAAAGTAAATCCACAAGCACTGGTCAGCATGGGCCTGATGGGCCAAACTGCCTGTTTCCATGCTGTATCATTCTAAACAATCTCTAATTTTTGATTAAGATCTTTGTATATTGTCTAGCCACAGGTAAGGTCCCGGAAGTCTAGAGAGTTGCTGGTGGTGTTCCTTTGTCGAAGAAGGGCAGTAGATGTAATCCACGAAATCATAGGCCAGAGGGGGCAAGAAGCTGTTGGAGAGGATTCTTTGGGATCGGATGTTTGTATTTGGAAAAGAATGGAATTATTAGGGACAGTTGGCATTTTATAAACCCCTACGTCACCTTTCAGTCTCCTAAGCTCCTGTGAAAATAGACAGTGTGTCCAGCCTCTCTTTATAACTCAAACCATCCAGATCTGGTAATACTCCCATAAGTCTTTTTTCATACCTTTTGTATACCAGGGCGACCAAACTGTGATGGCCTGAAGTTTAACCAAGTAAACCATTCTGAAATTTAGGCTATACTAAACCAAGTGGACCCGTTGGGCCCAAACCTCACCTGCATTGGTGCAGCACCCTCACCTTCCCCTCCCCCTCCCCCCACTCAACCCCCTTTATCCTCCCTCCACCTCCCCTCTCCCTCCCTAGGAGATAGATTTAAACTTTAAAATGTGAATAACTTTTAAAATATTACACCGATTTCAATGAAACTTCTTCCATTAGCACCAAAGGGACGACGGTGAGTAACGTGGGCCTAAAATTGTCACGCTATCATGTACCATTTTGGCTGTAGTTCAGGAACAAACAAACGAGAGTTTTAGTATATAAAAGAAAAGATGAGATTTGAATTACATGAATGCTTTTTCCTACAGATATACCCCTCTGCCTGGCTGGTCTTCATATTGTGACTATTTTTGGACATTACGCCCCACATGCAACATTATCAGGAAAATGTAATGTCAGTCATCTCTAATTCATAAATCAGTGGCTCTTAACAATACATTCCATGTTAATTTCATGACAAAAGTGTAACCTCCAGGTCATCTTGAGTAACTTCAGAGAGAAAAGCTTGTACGTACTAACAAGGCACAATTTTTCTCCTCGACAGATATGTGACTTTTTGAAAGGAGCAAAAAGATATTGGATTGAAGATCAGAAGGTTCCGTATGCAGTCAAGGGAGATATATGGTTGGGCTATGATGACAAGGACAGTGTTATTGCCAAAGTAAAGTTAATTTATTATGAAACATTTTTTATGATCTGATATTTATGTTAATTGTAGAAAATATCTTTAATTTGTTGATGAATCAGGTATTGGCTAGTTTTTAAATTTTTTGGAATATTACTGACAACATGCTGGTTTCCTTGGTGGGCAAAGATGAATCATAGCAGATAGAGATTAAAATCTTTGACGCAGGTTCACCTACAAGTTGTTTACTTTTGTGACATTGTTGTTGGTTTTAATCCTGGTACTCCATAACTAAAGAAACAGTGGATACAGGTTAGAGAATCTGAGTGGAAACAGGCCTTTCGGCCCATCGAGTGCATGCCAATCATCAATCACCCATTCACACTAGTACCATGTTATCCCACTTTCGCATCCAACACACTGGGCAATTTACAGAAGCCAATTAACCCACAAACCTGCATATATTTTTAATGTGGGAGGAATCTGGAGCATCCAGAGAAACCCACGTGGTCATAGGGAGTAGGTACAAACTCTGCATAGACGGTACCTGTAATCAGGATCAAACCTGGGTTTCTGGCCCTATGAGGCAGCATCTCTGCCACTGTGCTGCCCTTGAGTGTTACTACCTTTTTTTATATTTCAGATTTACAGTATATGCAATATTTTTGATTTTCAGTAAATACAACTTATGTGAAACTGATGAGTCGAATGCTCCTCGTGATCTCACATTACAGGAACTGGAGTTCTGCATCAAGTGTCCTGTAAACCAGAGGGATTTTGATATTTATCAGGACCATTTACATTAACGATGCAATCTTTTCAGAAGTACAGATCTAACTATATGAAGACTGAGTATCTCCATCTTCTCTTGCATCCCTCGTTGTGTGTGGAAGTATCCATCCAATATATAAAGCAAATTTGACAACATAATTAAACTTGTTGAGTACCAATCTGGTTCTGAAGAATCTAACAGTTAGTTTATCTTTGTAGATTAAGTGGATGAAGGAGCAACATTTTGGAGGAGTTTTAGTGTGGACACTTGATTTTGATGATGTACACAACCATTGTAAACAAGGTACAAGTCCTCTATTGCAAACGGTGAGGAATGAGCTTTCAGGTTGGTATATAATTTTTGCATCTGAGATTTTTACAATAATGTGCATAAGTAGAAAGATAGTGGTTTATGACTTGCCAGACCACAATGGTCACAATAGTATCAGCACTTAAAAACTCTTGGTAATATCCAAACATATGCTGGCACCATCCCCTCGAGTCTTTTTCCTTTATATCGATGACTGCATTGGGCTGCCTCCTGCACCTGCACAGAACTCGCTGAGTTACCACTAACTTCCACCCTGCCCTCAAAATCACTTGGACTATCCCTGACACCACGTTCTTTTTTCTTGATCTTTCCATCTCCATCACAGAGGACTATCAACTACAAACCCACCGACTCCTACAGTTGGCTGGATTACACCTCCTCACATCCTGTACCTCTGTGGTAGGTAAATTACTGAAGAAGATTCTGACAGATAAGATGTATTTGCATAGATCAATTGATTAGAGATGGTCACCATGGTTTTGTACCTGGGAGACCGTGTCTTACAAATTTGAGCTCTTGAAGAGGTGACTGAAAAGGTTGAAGAGGGAAAGGCTGTTGCCATTGTCGATATAGACTTAAGCAAGGCCTTTGATAAGGTGCCACGTGTTAGGCTGCTCTGGATGAGATTCGGATGAGAATGTACAAGGCAAGATTAGTAAATTTGCAGATTAAAGTGGGTGGTACCATAGATGGCAAAGATGGTTATCAAAAATAATAGTATGCTCTTGATCAGCTGGGCAAGTGAGCTGACCAATTGTCTTGTACAACTTCTATACTCAATACCCTGACTGATGAAGGCCAATGTGCCTAAAGCCCCCTTTTTAATTTCCACCTACCTCGACTCCATCCTATCCCCCCCCTGGTCAAATCCCTCCCCACCTATGTCCAAGATACCTCGCATGCTCTCCGCCTCCTCAATAACTTCTGGTTCCCAGGCCCCCACTCCCTCATCTTTACCATGGATGTCCAGTCACTCTATACCTCCATCCCCCACAAGGATGGTCTTGAAGCCCTCCGTTTCTTCCTCGACCGTAAAAGCAGCCAATCTCCATCTACCAACACTCTCCTCCGCCTAGCAGAGCTGGTTCCTACCCTCAACAACTTCTCCTTTGACTCCTCCCACTTCCTCCAAACCCGAGGCATAGCTATGGGCACTCGCATGGGCCCTAGCTACGCCTGTTTTTATTCACAAAATGCTGGAGTAACTCAGCAGGTCAGGCAGCATCTCGGGAGAGAAGTAATGGGTGACGTTTCGGGTCGAGACCCTTCTTCAGACTGATGTCAGGGGGGCGGGACAAAGGAAGGATATAGATGGAGACAGGAAGATAGAGGGAGATCTGGGAAGGAGGAGGGGACGGGAGGGACAGAGGAGCTATCTAAAGTTGGAGAAGTCGATGTTCATACCACTGGGCTGCAAACTGCCCAGGCGAAATATGAGGTGCTGTTCCTCCAATTTCCAGTGGGCCTCACTATGGCACTAGAGGAGGCCCATGAGAGAAAGGTCAGAATGGGAGGGGGAGTTGAAGTGCTCGGCCACCGGGAGATCAGTTTGATTAATGCGGACCGAGCGCAGGTGTTCAGCGAAGCGATCGCCGAGCCTGCGCTTGGTTTCGCCGATGTAAATAAGTTGACATCTAGAGCAGCGGATGCAATAGATGAGGTTGGAGGTGGTGCAGGTGAATCTTTGTCTCACCTGGAAAGACTGTTTGGGTCCTTGGATGGAGTTGAGGAGGGAGGTGAAGGGACAGGTGTTGTATCTCGTGCGGTTGCAGGGGAAAGTGCCCGGGGTTGGGGTGGTTTGGGTAGGAAGGGACGAGTGGACCAGGGAGTTGCGGAGGGAACGGTCTCTGCGGAACGCAGAGAGGGGAGGGGATGGGAAGATATGACCAGTGGTGGGGTCCCGTTGTAGGTGACGGAAATGTTGGTGGATGATTCGTTGGATCCGCTGGCTGGTGGGGTGGAAGGTGAGAACGAGGGGGATTCTGTCCTTGTTGCGAGTGGGGGGAGGGGAAGCAAGAGCAGAGCTGCGGGATGTAGAAGAGACCCTAGTGAGAGTCTCATCTATAATGGAGGAGGGGAAGCCCCGTTTCCTAAAGAACGAGGACATCTCTGAAGCCCTAGTGTGAAACACCTCATCCCGGGCGCAGATGCGGCGTAGACGGAGGAATTGGGAGTAGAGGATAGACTTTTTGTAGGGGACCGGGTGGGAAGAGGTGTAGTCCAGATAGCTGTGCGAGTCGGTGGGTTTATAGTAAATGTTCGTCACTAGTCTGTCTCCTGTGATGGAGATGGTGAGGTCCAGAAACGAGGGAGATGTCGGAGATAGTCCAGGTATATTTAAGGGCAGGATGGAAATTGGAGGTGAAGTGTATGAAGTTAGTGAGTTCTGCATGGGTACAAGAGGTAGCACCAATGCAGTCGTCGATGTAGCGGAGGTAGAGTTCGGGAATGGGGCCGGTGTACGGCCGGAACAGGGATTGTTCGACGTACCCGACAAAGAGGCAAGCGTAGCTGGGGCCCATGCGAGTGCCCATAGCTACGCCTCTGGTTTGGAGGAAGTGGGAGGAGTCAAAGGAGAAGTTGTTGAGGGTAAGAACCAGCTCTGCTAGGCGGAGGAGAGTGTTGGTCGATGGGGATTGGCTGGTTCTACGGTCGAAGAAGAAACGGAGGGCTTCGAGACCATCCTTGTGGGGGATGGAAGTGTAGAGTGACTGGACATCCATTGTAAAGATGAGGGAGTGGGGGCCTGGGAACCGGAAGTTATCAAGGAGATGGAGGGCGTGTGAGGTGTCTTGGACGTAGGTGGGGAGGGATTTAACCAGGGGGGATAGGATGGAGTCTAGGTAGGTGGAGATAAGTTTGGTGGGGCATGAGCAGGCAGAGACAATGGGTCTGCCGGGACAGTTCTGTTTATGGTTTTTGGGTAGGAGGTAGAATCGGGCTGTGCGGGGCTGGGGAACTATGAGTTTGGAAGCAGTGGGGGGTAGATCGCCGGAGATGGTGAGGTCCGTGATGGTGCTGATGATAAAGGTCTGGTGTTTATCGGTGGGGTCATGGTCTAGGGATAGGTAGGAAGAGGTGTCTGAGAGTTGTCGTCTGGCCTTGGTCCGGTAGAGGTCAGCACGCCAGACTACCACAGCACCTCCCTTGTCAGCGGGTTTGATGATCAAGTCCGGGTTGTTGCGGAGTGATTGGAGGGCTGCACGTTCAGGAGGGGAGAGGTTAGAGTTAGTCAGGGGAGTGGAGAATTTGAGGCGGTTAATGTCACGCCGGCAGTTGGAGATATAAAGTTCTAGTGAGGGTAGTTGGCCAAACGGGGGGGTCCAGGAAGAGGGGGTCCGTTGGAGACTGGAGAAGGGGCCATCAGTGGGGGTGAGGACTCTTCCCATGGAAAAAGGCTCGGAGGCGGAGGCAGCGGAAGAAGAGCTCCACGTCATGGTGGACGCGGAACTCGTTGATGTGGGGGCGGAGGGGAACAAAGGTAAGGCCTCTGCTGAGGACAGACCGTTCGGTGTATGAAAGGGGGCGGTCAGGGGGGATGGTGAACACCCGGCAATGGTGGGGGTTGGGGTCGGATGGAGGCAGGGGGGCAGGTGGAGGTGGAGGGGATGTATGGTGAGGGGTTAATGGAGCAGAGGGGGGCATGAGGACCGATGTGGGGAGTAGTTGGGGTCACCTGGCTAGAGGGGGAAGGGGAGACCCAGTGGAACCCCTGCTGTGGTTACCTGTAGTAGGGGGTGGGCAGCTGGACTCAGCGGTGCTGTGGGACTCTGCCTGGTGGGGTCTGTGGGCCCAGCGCGGTGTCTGTGGGCCGGGTGGAGCTGCAGCCTGTTGTTGGTCCCGGGGGCCGGGTACAGCGACGGCTGCGACCCGCTGCTGGGAGGTTGAGCGGTGTGGATCGAAAAGGTCGCTGGGGGAGGCCCGCAGGGAATTGGAGCCCGGGTAAGTGGCGGTCGGCCCGGTCAGCGGATGGCCGGGGAGGGCGTGGGCGGCAGTGAAGAGGTCGGGAAGGTCAGCGGCAGCGGTGAAGAGGTCAGGAAGGTCGGCGGTGGCAGCGGCAGTGAAGAGGCCTTGGACGTCGGCGGCAGCGGCCCCGGGGAGGCGGTGGAGGTCGACGGCGGTGGCCTCAGGTACGCCTGCCTCTTTGTTGGGTACATCGAACAATCCCTGTTCCAGACATACACTGGCCCCATCCCCAAACTCTACCTCCGCTACATTCACAACTGCATTGGTGCGACCTCTTGTACCCATGCAGAACTCACTGACCATACATTTCACCACTAATTTTCATCCTGCTCTTAAATATACTTGGACCATCTCCGACATCTCCCTACCGCTTCTGGATCTCACCATGTCCATCACAGGAGACAGACTAGTGATGGACATCTACTACAAACCCACTGACTCCCACAGCTATCTGGACTACACTTCTTCCCACCCTGCCTCCTGCAAAAAGTCTATCCCCTACTCCCAATTCATCCGTCTACGCCGCATCTGCGCCCAGGATGAGATGTTTCACACTGGGGCATCAGAGATGTCCTCATTCTTTAGGAAACGGGGCTTCCCCTCTTCCATTACAGATGAGGCTCTCACTAAAGCCTCCTCTATATCCCGCAGCTCCGTTCTTGCTCCTCCTCACCCCATTCATAACAAGGATAGAGTCCCCCTTGTCCTTACCTTCCACCCCATCAGCCAGCGTATACAACAAATTATCCTCCAACATTTCCGTCACCTCCAACGGGATCCCACTACTGGCCACATCTTCCCATCTCCTCCCCTTTCTGATTTCCGCAGAGACCATTTCCTCCCTGGTCCACTCGTCCCTTCCTACCCAAACCACCCCCTCCCCAGGCACTTTCCCCTGTAACCGCAGGAGATGCAACACCTGTCACTTTACCTCCCCCCTCAACTCCATCCAAGGACCCAAACAGTCTTTCCAGTGGAGGCAGAGGTTCACCTGCACCTCCTCCAACCTCATCTATTGTAGCCGCTGTTCCAGATGTCAACTTCTCTACATCGGCAAGACCAAACGCAGGCTCGGTGATTGTTTTGCTCAACACCTTCACTCAGTCCGCCTTAACCAACCTGATCTCCCGGTGGCTGAGCACATCAACTCCCCCTCCCGCTCCCAGTCTGACCTTTCTGTCATGGGCCTCCTCCAATGTCATAGTGAGGCCTACCGGAAATTGGAGGAACAGCACCTCATATTTCGCTTGGGCAGCTTACAGCCCAGCGATATGAACATTGACTTCTCTAACTTTAGATAGCTCCTCTGTCCCTCTCTTCCCCTCCCCCTTCCCAGTTCTCCCACTGTCTTCCTGTCTCCACCTATATCCTTTCTTTGTCCCGCCCCCCCCCTGACATCAGTCTGAAGTGGGGTCTCGACCCGAAACGGCACCCATTCCTTCTCTCCAGAAATGCTGCCTGACCCGCTGAGTTACTCCAGCATTTTGTGATACCTTTGAAAAGCCCTCGTTACCTCCCTATCTACTTGTGATGCTACTTTCAGGGAACTGTATAGCTGTGCTCTCAGATCTCTCTGGTATACAATTATTGCCAGGGCCCTACCATTTATTTTGAAGGTTTCACTTTCGAAAATGTAACACCTTACATTTATCTGCATTAAATTCCATTGTCATTCCTCACCTGCCATGCTCTGTCATTTTCACGTCTTGCATTCTCTTTGTACCCTTCCATATCTCTAGTTTCACTCTACCCTGAATCTCAGTCTGAAGAAGGGTCTCGAACCAAAACGTCACCCATTCCGTCTCTCAGGCATGCTGCCTGTACTGCTGTTACTCCAGCATTTTGTGTCTAACACTGGTTCTACCCTACATGAGGGACGATTTATAGAGGCCATTTAACCTGCAAACCTGCATAACTTTGGACTGTGAGAAGAAACTGGAGCACCCAGAGAAAACCCACACGGTCACAGAAAGAACGTGCAAACTCCGTACAGACAGCACCTGTAGTCTAGGATTGAACCCGGATCTCTAGCGCTGTAAGGCAGCATTACTACCACTGCATCATTGTGCCACCCCTAATTTGCAGTTCAGATTTTTAAAATATGTTTTATAGTAAGATAACCTGATTTTTTTAAAATGTGAAATAGTGTTGTTAGTGGTCAAAATAATTGATTTTTCTGTCCTGTGACGACGGTGATCAAGAGAGGAAACCTTCAAAGAATCCTACGAAGGATCCTGATCTGGAAAACATGTCTGTGTTGAGGATTTCATTTAAAGTGCATATATTACTCATTGGACTGTTGGTGAACAACAACTCAAACTTAATGCTACAAAGATAATCAGAAAAAGTGACATGCCCTAGTTAAACATGTGTAAACCATAAAATAACCACAAAAATAATTAATTAAAATACTGAATACTGCTTTGTTTGGTTCTGAGGACTGATGAAAATTAGGAGAACACAAAACAAGCCCAATGGGAATAGTATAAATTATATTTAAGTCTCAGGGTCATCGAGTCATACAGCATGGAACTAGGCTTTTCGGCCCATCTGCCCATGCGACCAGAATGCCCTATCCAAGTTGGTACCATTTGTCTGCTCCTGGCCCACGTCCTTCTAAACCTTTCCTAGCCATGTACCTATCTAATGAGCTCTTTCCATATACTAACCAGTCTTTCTGTGAAAAATTGGTCCCTCGGGTTCCTATTGAACTGTTTCCTCTCACCTTAAATCTATGCCTTTTAATTCTTGATTCACCTACTTTGGGGGAAAAAGATTCACCCGATCTTGTTCCCTCATGATTATAAACACCTCTAAAAGATTGCCACAGTCTCTAGATAACAATCTTCACTGTCTAAGATATCATCTATTTTGGTGTAATCTGCAAATTTAGTAATCATGCCTTGCTATATTCCCATCCAAACCTTGAAATCTAAAATAAAGACCATTTCAAATGCACCTACTGCTCTGCCTTCGTCAACCTATGTGATGCCAGTTGTCTATACATGACCCATGCCTCCTTTTTTCTGAACAGTCATCGAGTGATACAGGGTGGAAACAGGCCCTTCGGCCCAACTTTCCCACACCGGCCAACAATGTCTCGGCTACACTAGTCCCACTTGCCTGCGTTTGGTCCATATCCCTCCAAACCTGTTCTATCCATGTACCTGCCTAAATCTTTCTTAAACAATGGAATAGTCCCAGCCTCAACTACCACCTCTCGCAGCTTGTTCCATACATCCACCACCCTATGTGTGAAAACGTTATTCCTTGGATTCTTATTAAATCTTCTCCCCTTCACCCTATGTCCTCTGGTCCTCGATTCCCCTACTCTGAGCAAGAGACTCTGCATCTACCCGATCTATTCCTCTCATGATTTTGTACACTTCTATAAGATCACCCCTCATCCTCTTGCACTCTAAGGAATAGAGACCCAGCCTACTCAACCTCTCCCTATTGCTCATACCCTCTACTCCTGGCAACATCCTCGTAAATCCTTTCTGAACCCTTTCAAGCTTAACAATATCTTTCCTACACCATGGTGCCCAGAACTGAACACAATATTCTAAATGCGGTCTCACCAAAGTCTTATACAATTGCAACATGACCTCCCAACTTTACTCAATACACTGACTGATGAAGGCTAATGTGCCAAAAGCCTAGTTGACCACCTTATCTACCTGTGACTCGACCTTCAAGGAACCATGTACTTGTACTCCTAGATCCCTCTGCTCTGCAACACTCCCCAGAGGCCTACCATTTACTGTGTAGGTTCTGCCCTTGTTAGACATCCCAAAATGCAACACATCACACTTCTCTGTATTAAATTCATAGAAACATAGAAAATAGGTGCAGGAGGAGGCCATTCAGCCCTTTGAGCCAGCACCGCCATTCATTGTGATCCTGGCTGATCGTCCCCAATCAATAACCCATGCCTGCCTTCTCCCCATATCCCTTGATTCCACTAGCCCGTAGAGCTCTATCTAACTCTCTCTTAAATCCATCCAGTGATTTGGCCTCCAATGCCCTCTGTGGCAGAGAATTCCACAAATTCACAACTCTCTGGGTGAAAAAGTTTTTTCACACCTCAGTTTTAAATGGCCTCCCCTTTATTCTGACTGTGGCCCCTGGTTCTGGACTCGCAAACATTGGGAACATTTTTCCTGCATTTAGCTTGTCTAGTACTTTTATAATTTTATTTTTCTATAAGATCCCCTCTCATCCTTCTAAACTCCAGTGAATACAAGCCCAGTCTTTTCAATCTTTGCTCATATGTCAGTCCCACCATCCCAGGGATCAATCTCGTGAACCGACGCTGCACTGCCTCAATTACAAGGATGTCAATAGACAATAGGTGCAGGAGTAGGCCATTTGGCCCTTTGAGCCAGCACCACCATTCAATGTGATCATGGCTGATCATTCTCAATCAGTACCCCGTTCCTGCCTTCTCCTCATACCCCCCTGACTCTGCTATCCTTAAGAGCTCTATCTAGCTCTCTCTTGAAAGCATTCAGAGAACTGGCCTCCACTGCCTTCTGAGGCAAAGAATTCCACAGATTTACAACTCTGACTGAAAAAGATTTCCCTCATCTCTGTTCTAAAAGGCCTACCACTCATTCTTAAACTCCTGGTTCTGGACTCCCCCAACATTGGGAACATGTTTCCTGCCTCTAACGTGTCTAACCCCTTAATAATCTTATATGTTTCAATAAGATCCCCTCTCATCCTTCTAAATTCCAGTGTATATAAGCCTAGTCTCTCCAGTCTTTCAACATACGACAGTCCCGCCATTCCATCAACTATTCCTCAGCCCACCTGGCCAAATGATCCAGATCCTGCTGCAATGTTTCACAATCATCTTCACTATCTGCAAAACCACTTACTTTTGTATCATCAGCAAACAGGCTATCTTGCCCCGTATGTTCTCATCCAGCTCATTGATGTAAATGACAAACAGCAACGGGCACAGCACCGAACCCTGAGGCACACCATTAGTCACAGGCCTCCAGCCCGATAAGCAACCTTCCACCATCACCCTCTGCTTCCTTCCATGGAGCCAATTTGCTATGGTGATGGTCGACTCGTAAATTTCTGCCAGGGCTCCCGCTATTTCCTCTCTATTTTCCCCGCAATGTCCTCGGATATATCTGATCAGGCCCTGGAGATTTGTCTACCTTCATACACGATAGTACTTTCAGTACTTCTTCGTCGGTAACACTGACTGCTCTCAAGACATTTCCATTGACTGCCCCAAGTTCCTCCATCCTACTGTCTTGCTCGGTAAATACAGTGGAGAAATACTCATTGAGGACCTTGCCCATCTCCTGTGGCTCTACACAGAGGTGACTGCTTTGATTCCTGAGAGGTCCCACTCTCTAGTTACCCTTTTCCCCCTTATGTATTTATAAAATCTTTTGGGATTGTCCTTAATGCTACCCGCAAGAGCTATGTCCTGACCCTTTTGTGCCCTTCTGATCTCCTTTTTCAGTTTACTCCTTAATTCCCAAAATTTCTCCAGGAATGCACTTGATCCCAGCTGCCTATACCTGTCCCATTCATCCCTCTTGCTTTTCACCAATTTCTTTCATCATCCAGGTTTCCTTACTCTTAATTGCCTTGCCCTTCACTCGAACATTAACATACATACCTGGAAATCTAACTATAACACTTAAAAGCATCGTACTTTCCAAAAATGCTTTTGCCCACAAAAAACCTACTCCAATTGTATTTTGCAAGTTCCTGTCTAATGCCATCAAAGTCGGCCTTGCCCCAATTTAGAACTCCAGCTTGTGGACTTCGCCCTACCCTCCATGAACACAATTGAGGAAAAAGTTAGTTGACTGGCTTTTTCATTAAACATTTTGTGAAATAGAAATCTATAAACCAAACTATTTAACCAAAGGGTAATTTGAATAGTAGTACTGTGAACCACAATACAAATGTATTTGGAAAGTGGTTTGGAAATCTCCACCTTACTGGACTTTATACTTTTGAAATGTCCTTAAATCGGCTAGCATTTTCAGAAAATTCCTATACTCTGCAACAAATATATTTGATAAATGTGCTCTTAATAATCACCATCAGCCAGTTGACAAAATGCTCCTGAAGTCATTTATTCCTCGCAACATCCTTAGGAATTCTAACCTTGTTCAGTTATGAAGTCCAAACAACCAAGGGCATATAGGAGCAGAATTAGGCAAATCATGGTTGATCTATCTCTCCCTCCTAACCCCATTCTCTTGCCTTCTCCCCGTAACCCCTGACACCTGTACTAATCAAGAATCTATCTCAGCCATAAAAATATCCATTGACTGCCTCCACAGCTTGTGCCGATGAATTCCACAGATTTGTCACCCTTTGACTAAAGAAATTCCCCCTCATCTGCTTCCTAAAGGAATATCCTTTAATTCTGAGGCTATGCCAGTGGAAACATCCACTCTATCCAGGCCTTTCACTATTTGGTAAGTTTCAATGAGGTCTCCCCCTCATCGATTTAAGGTGAGTGGGGAAAGATTTAATAATAACCTAAGGGGCAACATTTTACCCCACACAGGGTGGTGCGTATATAAACTGTCAGTAGATAACATTTAAAAGACATTTGGACAGGTACATGGATGGGAACGGTTTAGAGGGATATGGGCCAAATGCAGAGAGGTGGGACGTATAGATGGAGTATTTTTGTCAGCGTGGGCAAGTTGGGTCGAAGGACCTGTTACCTTTCTGTACGAGACTATGACAAACTTATGCCAAAGAAGGGTGCATGCAAATAAATATTTGCAAGGTTTTTCATGTGGAAAATAGCGTGTTTTATTAGATTTATTAATGCTGCATAATTAAAATAAATTGTGGTTAGTGATATACTGCGTCTTTGACCAGGAATTGTTCCTCCATTTTACCTAACTTATACTTTGTAGTCTGGTATGTTATTTAAAAATATTGATTCTGTTCAGTTTCATATTCAAATTGATTTAATAAATGTAAACTTATACTCGCAAATTAATGTGTGTGATAGCAGGTTGGACACAATTGTGTTTCATAGAAAGAGCAAGAGCTTATGAAAAATAGAAGCGTACAGCACAGGAGGCCTCTGGCCCAGCTCCCTTATACCAAATGTTTTGCCTATCTACGCCAACTCCTTTTCCCCCTGCATTAAGCCCACAATCCTTTACATTTTTCCTATACCTGCTGTTAAATATATTTAAAACATTTTAATTATATCTGAACCCACTGCTTTTCACTACCTTTGGTCCAAAATAACTGACCTCTGTCTTTTAAATTCCTCATAATCCCCTTGCACTGGGAATAAGATTCCAACTATCCAAATTATGTCCCTTATCATTCCCCTTATGTCCCTTACCTCTGAGGTCACCCCTCAGACTCCTACATTCCAGTAAGAATATACCCAGCCTATTAACATCTCCAAGTAACTATGTAATTATTTTCTGCACTATTATAAATAGTTCTATACAATATGCACCCACAGGAGCATTTCTGCCAGATTTCTGATTAAGTTGTGAGCCGACATCATAATATACTGAAGAAAACTCTAGTTATGATATGGTTGCATCCAAATCTGCTAAAGCTGACCTCTGACATGTTTTGGGTAATGTTTGATCAATGATGATCCAAGGAAGGTGACTGGAGGCGGTACACATCCTTCCCCCTAGTATTACTAATACAAACTACTAGGGACAGATGATACCAGAACAAGTCAAATGTGTTACCCTGCAACTTTGTAAAGGAACAAGGTGATGCTTTTGGGAAGAGTTTAAAGCAGCTTGGCAGGGTGAATAGGAAGGGTCTCGACCCAAAGCGTCACTTATTCCTTCTATCCAGAGATGCTGCCTGTCCCGCTGAGTTACTCCAGCATTTTGTGTCTATCTTCAGTGTAAACCAGCATCTCGTTCTTTGCCACATAAGGTGAACCCGAGAGGAGAATCAGTTGGAAAAAACAAAACTGGAAATTTAGTAAGCAAATAAGCAATTGAACCAATAGCATGCAGGAAATGGGGTCAGAGCATGGAAGGACATTAAAATACTCAATTGAAAGACTACATGTTACATCTGCACCAAGTTCGACGAAGGGAAACAGAAGGAATTGCAGATACTGGAATTTTGAGCAAAACACAAAGTGTTGGGGGGGGGGGGTCAGGCAGCATATGGGGAGGGAATGGACTTTACAGCAGATTTGAGAAGGGCGGCCGATGAGAGCGGCTCCTGTGGAGGGTCGGAAGGTAATTGCACATAAACCGCCCCTCCCAGACATTGTCATCCGCGGGTCGCATCCTGTTTTCTGCTGCACAACCGCCAACAGCTTGGCTATCTCGTGCATCCGCACCGGCTCCCGTCCGGCCGGCCGGCCTGCCTGCCGCGGGGATATGAAAGGGCGGCGAGCGGCTGTGGACCAGTTGCCGTGTTATAGTGGACCAGTTGCCGTGTTATTGGAGGCGGCGAGCGGCTGTGGACCAGTTGCCGTGTTATAGTGGGCGAGGCGAGCGGCTGTGGACCAGTTGCCGTGTTCTAGTGGGCGAGGCGAGCGGCTGTGGACCAGTTGCCGTGTTATAGTGGACCAGTTGCCGTGTTATAGTGGACCAGTTGCCGTGTTATAGTGGGCGAGGCGAGCGGCTGTGGACCAGTTGCCGTGTTATAGTGGGCGAGGCGAGCGGCTGTGGACCAGTTGCTGTGTTCTTGGAGACGCCGCCATTCATCCCCCCCCCCCCCCCCCCCCGCTGCTGCGCATGCGCGGTGCAGGGTGTGGGCGTCCCGCCGGTTCTACGCACGCGCCGTGTTTTGGCGGGAGCGGTGGTTGTCCGACGGCCGTCGAGGAGCGGGAGGAGGAGAGACGAGCTGCCGGTGGGTGGGTGGGAGAGGAGAGGAGAGACGATAAACGATCGGCCGCAGGTGGAGCAGCGATCCCCGCTGAGGAAACAGCTAGATGGAACAATAGACAATAGGTGCAGGAGTAGGCCATTCGGCCCTTCGAGCCAGCACCGCCATTAACCGTGATCATAGTGGAGCAACAGGTAGTGCAAGACTTAACCGTGATCATGGCTGATCATCCACAATCAGTACCCCGTTCCTGCCTTCTTCCCATATCCCTTGACTGCTATCATTAAGAGCTCTATCTAACTCTGCCTTGAAAGCATCCAGAGAATTGGCTTCCACAGCCTTCTGAGGCAGAGAGTTTTACAACTTCACAACTCTGACTGAAAAGGTTTTTCCTCATCTCCGTTCTAAATGGCCTACCCATTATTCTTAAACTGTGGCTCCTGGTGAGCGAAGGGTGTTGGCTGCAGGACGGTCTGGACAACCGGTGGTTGGGGTTTCCCCACTTCTATGTGGATGGATCCCTCACCTTGTCTCCTCTGAGTCTTGTAGTTCTGCTCTCACCCCAGATAGAATTCCTCTTGTCCATAACTTTTACCCTACCAGCCTCTGGCCTCTGCATTCAACACATCGTTCTCCAAATTTTCCACTACCTGCAACGTGATCCCACTACCAAAGACGTACAGGTATGTAGGTTAATTGGCTGGGTAAATGTAAAAATTGTCCCTAGTGGGTGTGGGATGGTGTTAATGTGCGGGGATCGCTGGGCGGCACGGACTTGGAGGGCCGAAAAGGCCTGTTTCCGGCTGTATATATATGATATGATATGATATGATACCAGTCACATCTTCTCAGCCCCACCACTCTCCGCAGAGACCACTCACTCAGCAACTCCTTGGTTCATTGACCTGTTCCCACCAAACTGCCCTTTCCCCTGAATCTGCAGGAGATGTCCCTACGCCTCCTCCATCCTGGACTCCCGGAAACCCTTCTAAGTGTGACAGAGGTTCACATGTATTTCTTCAAAGCTGGTCTTGTACATTTGGCTGATCATCCAACTCGGTATCCCGTACCTGCCTTCTCTCCATACCCCCTGATCCCTTTAGCCACAAGGGCCACATCTAACTCCCTCTTAAATATAGCCAATGAACTGGCCTCAACTACCTTCTGTGGCAGAGAATTCCACAGATTCACCACTCTGTGTGAAAAAAAGTTCTCATCTGGGTCCTAAAAGACTTCCCCCTTATCCTTAAACTGTGACCCCCTTGTTCTGGACTTCCCCAACATCGGAAACAATCTTCCTGCATCTAGCCTGCCCAACCCCTTAAGAATTTTGTACGTTTCTATAAGATCCCCCCTCAATCTTCTAAATTCCAGTGAGTACAAGCCGAGTCTATCCAGTCTTTCTCCATATGAAAGTCCTGCCATCCCAGGAATCAATCTGGTGAACCTTCTCTGTACTCCCTCTATGGCAAGAATGTCTTTCCTCAGATTAGGAGACCAAAACTGTACGAAATACTCCAGGTGTGGTCTCGCCAATGCCCTGTACAACTGCAGCAGAACCTCCCTGCTCCTATACTCAAATCCCCTCGCTATGAATGCTAACATACCATTCGCTTTCTTCACTGCCTGCTGCACCTGCATGCCTACTTTCAATGACTGGTGTACCACGACACCCAGGTCTCGGATCTCCCCTTCTCCTAATCGGCCACCATTCAGGTAATAGTCTGCTTTACTGTTCTTGCCACCAAAGTGGATAACCTCACATTTATCCACATTATACTGCATCTGCTATGCATTTGCCCACTCACCTAACCTATCCAAGTCACGTTGCAGCCTCCTAGCATCCTCCTCACAGCCAACACTGCCCCCCAGCTTCGTGTCATCCGCAAACTTGGAAATGTTGCATTCAATTCCCTCGTCCAAATCATTAATATATATTGTAAATAGCTGGGGTCCCAGCACTGAGCCTTGCGGTACCCCACTAATCACTGCCTGCCATTCTGAAAAGGACCCGTTTATTCCTACTCTTTGCTTCCTGTCTGCCAGCCAGTTCTCTATCCATATCAATACTGAACCCACAATACCGGGTGCTTTAAGTTTGCATACTAATCTCTTATGTGGGACCTTGTCGAAAGCCTTCTGGAAGTCCAGATATAACACATCCACTGGTTCTCCCTTATCCACTCTACTAGTTACATTCTCGAAAAATTCTATAAGATTCGTCAGACATGATTTACCTTTCATAAATCCATGCTGACTTTGTCCAATGATTTCACCATTTTCCAAATGTGCTGCTATCCCATCTTTAATAACTGACTCTAGCATTTTCCCCACTACCGATGTTAGACTAACTGGTCTGTAATTCCCCATTTTCTCTCTCCCTCCCTTTTTGAAAAGTGGGGTTACATTAGCTACCCTCCAATCCTCAGGAACTACTCCAGAATCTAAAGAGTTTTGAAAAATTATCACTAATGCATCCACTATTTCTGGGGCTACCTCCTTAAGCACTCTGAGATGCAGCCTATCTGGCCCTGGGGATTTATTGGCCTTTAATCCATTCAATTTACCTAACACCACTTCCCGACTAACCTGGATTTCACTCAGTTCCTCCATCTCATTTGACCCCCCGGTCCCCTGCTATTTCCGGCAGATTATTTATGTCTTCCTTAGTGAAGACAGAACCAAAGTAGTTATTCAATTGGTCTGCCATGTCCTTGTTCCCCATGATCAATTCACCTGTTTCTGACTGCAAGGGACCTACATTTGTTTTAACAAATCTTTTTCTCTTCACATATCTATAAAAGCTTTTGCAGTCAGTTTTTATGTTCCCTGCCAGTTTTCTTTCATAATCTATTTTCCCTTTCCTAATTATGCCCTTTATCCTCCTCTGCTGGACTCTGAATTTCTCCCAGTCCTCTGGTAGGCTGCTTTTTCTTGCTAATTTGTACGCTTCATCTTTTGTTTTGATACTATCCCTAATTTCCCTTGTTAGCCACGGATGCACTACCTTCCCTGATTTATTCTTTTGCCAAACTGGGATGAACAATTGTTGTAGTTCATCCATGCGGTCTTTAAATGCCTTCCATTGCATATCCACTGTCAACCCTTTAAGAATCAATTGCCAGTCTATCTTGGCCAATTTACCCATTATAACTGTTTTACCTTTGTTGCACGCATTTCTAATTTCCTGTTTGATGCCATCCCCAACTCTACTACTACTGTTAGGTGGCCTGCACACAACTCCCACTAGCGTTTTCTGCCCCTTAGTGTTTCGTAGCTCTACCCATATCGATTCCACATCCTCCAAGCTAATGTCCTTCCTTTCTATTGCGTTATTCTCCTCTCTAACCAGCAACGCGACCCCACCTTTTCCTTTCTGTCTATCCCTCCTGAATATTGAATATCCCTGGATGTTCAGCTCCCAGCCTTGGTCACCCTGGAGCCATGTCTCCGTAATCCCAACTATATCATATTCATTAATAACTATCTGCACATTCAACTCGTCCACCTTATTACAAATGCTCCTTGCATTGAGACACAAAGCCTTCAGGCTTGTTTTTACAACACTCTTACCCCTTATACAGAGTGGAAGAACGTCACCCAATATTCCGTGTGTGTAGCTTACAATGGTATGAACATTGAATTCTCCAACTTCCAAGGCAGGGTCCTGGGAATCTGGATGTATAATGTACACTTGTTTTAACTCACAGTTTGTGGATTATGGAGCCACTTATGTAGAACCTGACTACGGGCGCCGTCTGTACGGAGTTTGTACGTTCTCCCCGTGACCTGCGTGGGTTTTCTCCGAGATCTTCGGTTTCCTCCCACACTCCAAAGACGTACAGGTATGTAGGTTAATTGACTGGGTAAAATGTAAAAATTGTCCCTAGTGTGTGTAGGATAGTGTTAATGTGTGGGGATCGCTGGGCAGCACGGACTCGGTGGGCCAAAGGGCCTGTTTCCGCGCTATATCTCTAAATCTAAAAAAAAAACTAAT
>NW_027602825.1:17500-27098 GCF_053455715.1 Rhinoraja longicauda | reverse complement strand
TGTCCGGGCCTACACTGTCCGGGCCTACACTGTCCGGGCCTACACTGTCCGGGCCTACACTGTCCGGGCCTACACTGTCCGGGCCTACACTGTCCGGGCCTACACTGTCCGGGCCTACACTGTCCGGGCCTACACTGTCCGGGCCTACACTGTCCGGGCCTACAGCGTCCGGGCCTACAGCGTCCGGGCCTACTGCGTCCGGGCCTACAGCGTCCGGGCCTACAAATTTCCTCAAACTCAACTGCAACAAATCTGAAATCATCATCATTGGTCCAAAAACGCTCACCAAATCCACCCAAAACTTCATCCTCAACATTGATGGTCTCCCAGTATCCACCTTCCCTCACATCCGGAATCTTGGAATCATCTTTGATCAAACCCTCTCCTTCGACAAACACATCAAACACATCACAAAGACAGCCTTCTTCCACCTCAAAAACATTGCCCGTCTCCGTCCATCCCTCTCCTCCACAGCTGCAGAAACCCTCATCCACGCCTTCATCACGTCCCGTCTGGACTACTGCAACAGCCTCCTCTATGGTTCACCCTCAAAAATCATCAGTAAACTTCAATACATTCAAAACTCCGCTGCCCGTCTACTCACCCACTCCCCGATCCGTGACCATACCACCCCCGTCCTTACAAACTCCACTGGCTCCCCATCCCCCAGAGAATCCAGTACAAAATCCTCCTCATAACCTACAAAGCCCTCCATAACCTGGCCCCATCCTACCTGACTGACCTCCTCCACAGGCACACTCCCACCTGCACCCTCCGCTCTGCCGCTGCCAATCTCCTATCCCCCCACATCCGGACCAAACTCAGATCCTGGGGGGACAGGGCTTTCTCCATCGCTGCTCCCACCCTATGGAACTCACTACCCCAAACCGTCAGAGACTCCTCCTCACTCACCACATTCAAAACATCACTGAAGTCTCACCTGTTCAGCACTGCCTTCAACCACTGAAGGTCACCTCACCCTCTGTCTCCTTTCTCTGTCCGTTTACTTATTTATCTATTTATTCACTTCTCTATGTTCTAGAAATCCCTGTAAAGCGTCTTTGAGTGTTTGAAAAGCGCTATATAAATGTAATGCATTATTATTATTATTATATTACACTGTCCGGGCCTACAGTGTCCAGGCCTACAGTGTCCAGTCCTACAGTAACTCAGTGGGTCAGGCAGCATCTGTGGAGAACATGGATAGGTGACGTTTCACAGAGTGCTGGAGTATCTCAGCGGGTCAGGCAGCATCTGTGGAGAAAAGGAATGGGTGACGTTTCGGGTCGAGACCCATCTCATTGAAAAAATCCATGTACTCCAGAGGTTTTCTGCGGGTCATTTCGTATAGTTTAATTTTAGAGATACAGCGCAGAAACAGGCCCTTCGGCCCACCGGGTCCGCGCCGCCCAGCGATCCCCGCACACTAACACTATCCTACACACACTGGGGACAATTTTTACGTTTACCAAGCCAATTAACCTACAAACCTGCACGTCTTTGGAGTGTGGGAGGAAACCGAAGATCTCGGGGAAAACCCACGCAGGTCACGGGGAGAACGTACAAACTCCGTACAGACGGCGCCCGTAGTCGGGATGGAGCCTGAGTCTCCGGCGCTGCATTCGCTGTAAGGCGGCAACTCTACCGCTGTGCCACCGTGCCACCCTCTGAGTTACGCCAGCACTCTGTGAAACGTCACCTATCCATGTTCTCCACAGATGCTGCCTGACCCGCTGAGTTACTCCAGCACTCTGTGTCTTTTTTAATGGTGGAGCGGCATCTGCAGTTGCTTGTGTCTTCTTCGCTGATGGCTTCTTCTTTTGCAGGGAAAGAGGAGACCGAGGACCCTTTGGACGATGAGGATACGATCCTACGCAAGATGCGACTTCTGACCGACTACTACGACATTCACCATGAGATTGGCCGGTGGGTGCCGACTGTCTGTAAAATCATGAGAGGAATAGATCGGGTAGACGCACAGAGTCTTTTACCCAGAGTAGGGGAATCGAGGACCAGAGGACACAGGTTCAAGGTGAAGGGGAAAAGATTTAATAGGAATCCGAGGGGTAACTTTTTCACACAGAGGGTGGTGGGTGTATGGAATGAGCTGCCAGAGGAGGTAGTTGAGGTTGGGACTATCCCAACATGGATAGGACAGGTTTGGAGGGATATGGACCAAACGTGGGCAGGTGGGACTAGTGTAGCTGGGACATTGTTGGCCGGCGTGGGCGAGTTGGGCCGAAGGGCCTGTTTCCACACTGTATCACTCTATGAGTACCCTACCCAGGGCACAGAGTGGAGGCAGGTCCATGGACAGAAGTCACAGAGTGATTACAGTGTGGAAACAGGCCCTTTGGCCCAACTCGCCCACACCGGCCAACAATGTCCCAGCTACACTAGTCCCACCTGCCCATGTTTGGCCCATATCCCTCCAAACCTGTCCTATCCATGTACCTGTCCAACTGTTTCTTAAACGTTGGGATAGTCCCAGCCTCAACTACCTCCTCCGGCAGCTCGTTCCATACACCCACCACCCTCTGTGTGGAAAAGTTACCCCTCAGATTCCTATTAAATCTTTTCCCCTTCACCTTGAACCCAATCCAAAGCGTCACCCATGGGTGATGTTTCAGATTGGGGCCCTTGTTCAGACTCCAGAGATGCTGCCTGACCCGCTGAGTTACTCCTGAGTGCTTTGGTCTGAGGAGATGAGGTGATAGTGGGCCCTACTCTGGGTGGGCCCTACTCTGGGTGGGCCCTACTCTGGGTGGGCCCTACTCTGGGTGGGCCCTACTCTGGGAAGAGCCGTTGGTGTCGCGGTCTGTTCTAACCGTTCCTCCTCCGTCCCTCCAACCCCCACAGCGGCGCGTTTTCTTGCGTGAGGCAGGTGACGGAGAAGAGCAGCGGGGCGGTCTACGCGGCCAAGCTGATCTCCTTCCGCGCCACGCCGCGGGACCGTGCCGTCCGCGAGCTGCGCGTCCTGTCGCAGCTCGACCACGAGCGAGTGGTGTACTTCCACGACGCCTTCGAGAAGAAGAACAGTCTGACCATCGTGATGGAGCTGTATCCTTGCCCCGTGAACGTCAACGCGCGACTGCCCTGCGTTCTTAGTTTAGAGATACAGCGCGGAAACAGGCCCTTCGGCCCACCGGGTCCGTGCCGACCAACGATCCACGCACACTAACACTATCCCACACACACACAAGGGGACAATTTTTACATTTACCAAAGATAGACAGATTCCTGATCAGTGCGGGTGTCAGGGGTTATGGGGAGAAGGCAGGAGAATGGGGTTAGGAGGGAGAGATAGATCAGCCATGATTAAATGGCGGAATAGACTCGATGGGCCGAATGGCCTATTTCTCCTCCTATCACTTATGACCTTAAGACCATCCGGGACGTGCATTCTCCTCACTGCTAACATCGGACAGGAGGTATAGAAGCCTGACAACCCACAGCTCCAGCCCCAGGCTCATCATTCTCACCTGTACCGAGGTACAGTGAAAAGCTTTATTTTACATGTTTAGAGATACAGCGCAGAAACAGGCCCTTCGGCCCACCGGGTCCGTGCCGACCAGCGATCCCCACACACTAACACACACTAGGGGACAATTTTTACATTTGCCAAGCCAATTAACCTACAAACCTGCACGTCTTTGGAGTGTGGGAGGAAACCGAAGATCTCGGAGAAAACCCACGCAGGTCACGGGGAGAACGTACAAACTCCGTACAGACAGCACCCATAGTCGGGATCGAACCTGGGTCTCCGGCGCTGCATTCGCTGTAAAGCAGCAACTCTACCGGGTGCTAGAACGGGCTTGAGGGGCCGAACGGCCTGTGAATTTCAGAGCATGTGGCTCTCAGGTCGTTGGTGTATGTGGACTGGGGGTTCACAAGGTCATAAGTGATAGGAGAAGAATTAGGCCATTCGGCCCATCAAGTCTACTCCGCCATTCAATCATGGCTGATCTATCTCTCCCTCCTAACCCCATTCTCCTGCCTTCTCCCCGTAACCCCTGACACCCACAAGAATCAAGAATCTATCTATCTCTGCCTTAGAAATACCCACTGACTTGTGGCCTCCACAGCCGTCTGTGGCAAAGAATCCCACAGATTCACCACCCTCTGACTAAAGAAGTTCCTCCTCATCTCCTTCCTGAAGGAACGTCCTTTAATTCTGAGGCTGTGCCCTCTGGTCCTAGACTCTCCCACTAGTGGAAACATCCTCCCCACATCCACTCTATCCAGGCCGCTCACTATTCTGTACGTTTTAATGAGGTCCCCCCTCATCCTTCTAAACTCCAGCGAGTACAGGCCCAGTGCCCACAAACGCTCATCATACGTTAACCCACTCATTCCTGGGATCGTTCTTGTAAACCTCCTCTGGACCCTCTCCAGAGCCGGCACATCCTTCCTCAGATACGGGGCCCCAAACTGCTCACAGTTACTCCACATGTGGCCTGACCAGCGCCTTGTACAGCCTCAGCATTACGTCACTGTTTGTGTGTACAAGACCTCTCGAAATAAATCCTTAGTCATAAAAGTGTCCAGCATTGAATGAGACCCTTCAGCCCAACTTGTACATGCCGACCAAGTTAGGTTATAGAGTCGTACAACATGAAAACTGGCCCTTCGGCCCATCTCGTCCCTGCTGGCCCAGTTGGTCATCGGGCCATCGAGTTCCACGGTATGGAAACTGGCCCTTCGGCCCAACTCGTGCATGTTGGCCCAGTTAGTCATAGGGCCATAGTGTTCCATGGCATGGAAACTGGCCCTTTGGCCCATCATGTCCCTGCTGGTGCAGTTGGTCATAGGGCCACTGAGTTCCACGGCATGGAAACTGGCCTTTTGGCCCAACTCGTCCCTGCTAGCCCAGCTGGTCATAGGGTCACCGAGTTCCATGGCATGGAAACTGGCCCTTCGGCCCATCTCGGCTCGACCGGGCCAGTTGGTCATAGGCCCATCGAGTTCCACGGCATGGAAACTGGCCCTTCGGCCCATCTAGTCCCTGCTATCCTAGTTGGTCATTGGGTTACCGGTTTCCACGGCATGGAAACTGGCTCTTTGGCCCATCTTGTCCCTGCTGGCCCAGTTGGTCATAGGGCCATCGAGTTCCATGGCATGGAAACTGGCCCTTCGACCCATCAGATCCCTGCTATCCCAATTGGTCATAGGATCATCGAGTTCCACGGCATGGAAACTGGCCCTTCGGCCCAACTCGTGCATGTTGGCCAAGTTAGAGTCCGTGTTCCATAGCACGCAAACTGGCCCTTCGGCCCATCTCATCCCTGCTGGCCCAGTTGGTCATAGGGCCATCGAGTTCCATGGCTCGCAAACTTGCCGTTCGGCCCATCTCGTCGATACGACACGATACGATAGGACTTTATTTATCCCAGGAGGGAAATTGGTCTGCCAACATTCATAAGATCCATGATGGGGGGGGAGTCAGTCTCAGTCTCCCCCAGGACAGAAGGGGGAGGGTTTGTCCAGTTTGATAGCTGCAGGGAAGAAGGGTCTCCTGTGGCGATCGTTCTGTGCAGTATCTTGGTGGGACCAGTCTGTTGCTGAAGGTGCCCCTCAGGTTTACCAGTGTGTCACGGAGGGAGGGGGTGAGCTGTATTCAGGGGTTGCCAACTATCTCACTCCCAAATACGTCACCGCCCCGTGCCCCACGTGACCTCACCCAGCCAGCGGCCACGTGCTCCCGCTCCACCAATGGCGGCCGCCCGGGCCGGGAGGCGGGTTGCTACGCAACCTCCGTTAGGCGAACGTACTCGGCCCCGCTCCCCGAACACACTCCATTTGCCTACACTGTCCGGGTATACAGCGTCAGGGCCTACAGTGTCCAGGCCTACAGTGTCCGGGCCTACAGTGTCCGGGCCTACAGTGTCAGGGCCTACAGTGTCCGGGCCTACAGTGTCCGGGCCTACAGTGTCCGGGCCTACAGTGTCCGGGCCTACAGTGTCCGGGCCTACAGTGTCCGGGCCTACAGTGTCCGGGCCTACAGTGTCCGGACCTACAGTGTCCGGGCCTACAGTGTCCGGGCCTACAGTGTCCGGGCCTACAGTGTCCGGGCCTACAGTGTCCGGGCCTACAGTGTCCGGGCCTACAGTGTCAGGGCCTACAGTGTCCGGGCCTACAGTGTCAGGGCCTACAGTGTCCAGGCCTACAGTGTCCAGGCGTACAGTGTCCGGGCCTACAGCGCCCCCCCCCCCCAGGCCTAATACAGAACAAGGGCAGTCCCGTACGGGACAAACAAATTTAGCCCAATATACAGGATGTCCCGGCTAATACGGGACAGTTGGCAACCCTCGCTGTTTGTCCAAGATGCCCCACAGTTTGAGGAGCTTCCTCCCCCCCAAGACCACGCTGACCAACGTGCCCCGTCTACATGAGTCCCACCTTCCGGCCACTCCAGCCTCTCCTCCTGGACAACCATGTCCAACCCCGGGCAAGGTGCCCGGTCCTTGACTCCCACCACAGGTGCCCGCAGGAGGAACTACTCGACCGAATGGCCAAGAAGCCCACTGTCCAGGAATCAGAGGTATGTGGTGGGTGGGGGGGGGGGGGGGTGTAGGGTGGGGGGCTGGGGTGGGGGGGTTTGGGTGGGAGGGGTGAGGATAGGGGGGTGGGGTAGGTGGGGGATGGGGTGGGTGGGGGATGGGGTGGGTGAGTGTGGTGGGGGGTTGTGGGGAAGGGGATGGTGGGGTGGTGGGGTTTGGGGAGGGGGGTTGGGTGGGGGGATGGGGTGGGGCGGTTTGGGGAGGGGGATTGGGTGGGGGGGAGTGTGGGGAGGGGAGATTTACAGAGCTCACCCTGTTTATGCCTCGTGGTGGCATGGAGGGTATTTTGGTGGAAGTTTGGTTTAGTTTAGACGATAGGTGGAGGAGGAGGCCATTCGGCCCTTCAAGCCATTCGTTGTGATCACGGCTGATCATCCACAATCAGTAACCCATGCCTGCCTTCTCCCCATATCCCATGATTCCACTAGCCCCTAGAGCTCTATCTAACTCTCTTTTAAATTCATCCAGTGAATTGGCCTCCACTGCCCTCTGTGGCAGAGAATCCCACAAATTCACAACTCTCTGGGTGAAAAAGTTTCTTCTCACCTCAGTTTTAAATGGCCTCCCCTTTATTCTTAGACTGTGTGTGGCCCCTGGTTCTGGACTCCCCCCAACATTGGGAACATTTTCCCTGCATCGAGCTTAGTTTAGTATAGTTAGTTTAGTTTTCTCTAATCTTAATTTCTCTAGTGCAGTTTGGTCTAGTTTAGTTTCATTTAGTCCAGTTTAGTTTATTGTCCCGTGTATCGAGGTACAGTGAACAGCTTGTGTTGCGCGCTAACCAGTCAGCGGAAAGACAATACATGATTACAGTCGAGCCGTCCACAGTGTACAGATACAGGGTAAAGGGAATAACGTTCAGTGCAAGGTAAAGCCAGCAAAGTCCGATCAAGGATAGTCCGTGGGTCTCCAATGAGGTAGATGGGAGGTCAGGACCGCTCTCTAGTTGGTGAGAGGACGGTTCAGTTGCCTGATAACAGCCGGGAAGAAACTGCCCCTGAATCTGGAGGTGTGCGTTTTCACACTTCTGTACCTCTTGCCCGATGGGAGAGGGGAGAAGAGGGAGTGGCCGGGGTGAGACTGGTCCTTGATGATGCTGCTGGCCTTGCCGAGGCAGCGTGAGGTGTAGATGGAGTCGGTGGGAGGGAGGTTGGTTTGTGTGATGGTCTGGGCTGCGTCCACATTAATCGGACGGGTTAGCCGGACATGGCTCGATGTTGAGAAACGTTGTCCCAGGGTGGAAAGGTCGAAGACTAGAGGGCACAGGGTCACAGGGCGCGGGGTCAGAGGGTATGGGGGTCAGATGGTACAGGGGTCGCAGGGCGCGGGGTCGGAGGGTTTGGGGTCAGAGGGTACAGGGGTCGCAGGGCGCGGGGTCGGAGGGTACGGTGGATGGACGGTTGACCACTGACCGATCTCTTGCCTCTCCAGGTGAGGTACTTCATCCAGCAGATCCTGGAAGGCATCAGGTACCTGCACCAGAACAACATCCTGCACCTGGACATCAAGGTGAGTCCTCACCTGTCCCCACCCCCGGCAACCTCTCCTCACTCAGTTCAGTCTAGTTTATTGTCACGTGTACCGAGGTACAGTGAAAAAGTTTAGGTGCAGGAGGAGGCCATTCGGCCCTTCGAGCCATCATCGCCATTCAATGTGATCATGGCTGATCATCCACAATCAGTACCCCGTTCCTGCCTTCTCCCCATACCCCCTGACTCCGCTATCCTTAAGAGCTCTATCTAGCTCTCTCTTGAATGCATTCAGAGAATCGACCTCCACTGCCCTCTTTGGCAGAGAATCCCACAGATTCACAACTCTCTGGGTGAAAAAGTTTCTTCTCGCCTCAGTTTTAAATGGCCTCCCCTTTATTCTTAGACTGTGTGACCCCTGGTTCTGGACTCCCCCAACATTGGGAACATTTTTCCTGCATCTAGCTTGTCCAGTCCTTTTATAATTTTATACGTTTCTATGAGGTACAGCGCGGTAACAGGCCCTTCGGCCCATCGAGTCCGCGCCGACCAGCGATTCTCGCACACTAACACTATCCTACACGCGCTAGGGACAATTTACATTTACACCCAGCCAATTAACGAACAAACCTGCACGTCTTTGGAGTGTGGGAGGAAACCGAAGATCTCGGAGAAAACCCACGCAGGTCACGGGGGAGAACGTACAAACTCCGTACAGACGGCGCCCGTAGTCGGGATGGAACCCGGGTCTCTGGCGCTGTGAGGCAGCAGCTCTACCCGCTGCGCCACACCTATGAACACTATACAAATACTAAATTTAGTACTAATTTTTATACTAAATACTAATACTAAATACTAAGACTAAATTTATTATTTATGTATAGTATATTTAGAAACATAGAAACGTAGAAAATAGGTGCAGGGGGAGGCCTTTCGGCCCTTCGAGCCAGCACTGCCATTCATTGTGATCATTCTCAATCAGTACCCCGTTCCTGCCTTCTCCCCATACCCCTTGATTCCGCTAGCCCCTAGAGCTCTATCTAACATGCTAGTGTTATTGACAATAGACTATAGGTGCAGGTGGAGGCCATTCAGCCCTTCGAGCCAACACCACCATTCAATGTGATCATGGCTGATCATTCTCAATCAGTACCCCGTTCCTGCCTTCTCCCCATACCCCCTGACTCCGCTATCCTTAAGAGCTCTATCTAGCTCTCTCTTGAATGCATTCAGAGAATTGGCCTCCACTGCCTTCTGAGGCAGAGAATTCCGCAGATTCACAACTCTCTGAGTGATTAGTATTAGTATTAATATATACTAATATTAAAATTTAAATACTGATTTTAATATTGGTAGTTTTCTACTAAAAATATAAATAATTAGTCATATTTAGAGATACTAATCGGACAGTGCCCCAGCTTATGGAAGGGCCGTTCAGAAGCCTGATCACAGAGGAGAAGAAACTGTTCCTGAGTCTGGTGGTTCGCGCTTTCAAGCTTCTGTACCTTCTGCCGGGCGGGAGCGGGGAGAAGAAGGAATGACCGGGGTGGGACACGGACACGGACACGG
>NW_027602825.1:0-12500 GCF_053455715.1 Rhinoraja longicauda | reverse complement strand
CACCCAGCACCCACCCACACCCAGCACCCACCCACACCCAGCACCCACCCACCCACACACACCCAGCACCCACCCACCCATCCACACCCAGCACCCACCCACCCACCCACACCCAGCACCCACCCACACACACACCCAGCACCCACCCACACACACACCCAGCACCCACACACACCCAGCACCCACCCACCCACCCACACCCAGCACCCACCCACCCACCCACACCCAGCACCCACCCACCCATCCACACCCAGCACCCACCCACCCACCCACACCCAGCACCCACACACACCCAGCACCCACCCACACCCAGCACCCACCCACACCCAGCACCCACCCACCCACACCCAGCACCCACACACACCCAGCACCCACCCACACACACCTAGCACCCACCCACCCACACCCAGCACCCACCCACACCCAGCACCCACCCACCCACACCCAGCACCCACCCACCCACACCCAGCACCCACCCACACCCAGCACCCACCCACACCCAGCACCCACCCACCCACACCCAGCACCCACCCACCCACACCCAGCACCCACCCACACCCAGCACCCACCCACACCCAGCACCCACCCACCCACACCCAGCACCCACCCACCCACACCCTGCACCCACCCACCCACACCCAGCACCTACCGCCCCACACCTTCCTGCTTCACTCCCGAACACTAACACTATCCTACACACACTGTCAAGCAGAGAAGATTTACGAGGATGTTGCCAGGACTAGAGGGTGTGAGCTACAGGGAGAGGTTGAGCAGGCTGGGTCTCTATTCCATGGAGCGCAGGAGGATGAGGGGTGATCTTATAGAGATGTACAAAATCATGAGAGGAATAGATCGGGTAGATGCACAGAGTCTCTTGCCCAGAGTAGGGGAATCGAGGACCAGAGGACACAGGTTCAAGGTGAAGGGGAAAAGATTTAATGGGAAACTATAATGGGTAACTTTTCCACACAGAGGGTGGTGGGTGTATGGAACGAGCTGCCGGAGGAGGTAGTTGAGGCTGGGACTATCCCATCGTTTAAGAAACAGTTGGACAGGTACATGGAAAGGACAGGTTTGGAGGGATATGGACCAAGCGCAGGCAGGTGGGACTAGTGTAGCTGGGACATTGTTGGCCGGTGTGGGCGAGTTGGGCCGAAGGGCCTGTTTCCACACTGTATCACTCTGTGACTCTATGACTTGGGGTCATTTACAATATTACCAAAGCCAATTAACCTTCAAACCTGTATGTCTTTGGATTAGATAGAGCTCTCAGGGCTAGTGGAATCAAGGGATATGGGGAGAAGGCAGGAACGGGTTACTGATTGTGGATGATCAGCCATGATCACAGTGAATGGCGGTGCTGGCTCGAAGGGGCCGAATTCTTGCTATTGAGGGCGTGCAGCGTAGGTTTACCAGGTTAATTCCCGGAATGGCGGGACTGTCATATGTTGAAAGACCGGAGCGACTAGGCTTGTATACACTGGAATTTAGAAGGATGAGAGGGGATCTTATCGAAACGAATAAGATTATTAAGGGGTTGGACACGTTAGAGGCAGGAAACATGTTCCCAATGTTGGGGGAGTCCAGAACCAGGGGCCACAGTTTAAGAATAAGGGGTAGGCCATTTAGAACTGAGATGAGGAAAAACTTTTTCAGTCAGAGAGTTGTGAATCTGTGGAATTCTCTGCCTCAGAAGGCAGTGGAGGCCAATTCTCTGAATGCATTCAAGAGCGAGCTGGATAGAGCTCTTAATGATAGCGGAGTCAGGGGGTATGGGGAGAAGGCAGGAACGGGGTACTGATTGTGGATGATCAGCCATGATACCTGGCTGGGTAATTAGTTGTGAATGGCAGTGTGGCCAAGGTGCTCACTGCTGCCCCTAGGCACGGCCAGAGGTATTGCAGGGAGTCAGTGCAGTGTCGTTTATCGTCACGTGTGCTGAGGTACAGCGGAAACCTGCCCCATCGTCTCACTCTGTGCTTCCATTTAATTTCAGCCGCCCGTCTGCCGAGGATTGTCTGCACCACGTCTGGTTCTCAGTGAGTGTCGTCTCGGGGGTCAGTCAGGCTCTTGTAGACGAAACGTACACACGCATAGGGACACACGTACGCAAGTACGCACACATGCACATACGCACACACACGCGCACACACACGAACACGCGCACACACGCAAGCACGCACACACATGCACATACGCACGCACGCACAAACGCACGCACGCAGGCGCGCACACACACAACACACAACACACACACACTCACACACACATGCCACACGCGCACACGCACACACCCACCCAAATGCACACGCACATGCACAAACGCACACACATACACACACGCACACACACACACACACTTTAGACTTAACTTTAGTTAATAAATTAATAATTTCACACGTGATAGCAGCAGAATTAGGCCATTCGGCCCTTTGAGTCTACTCTGCCATTCAATCACGGCTGATCTATCTCTCCCTCCTAACCCCATTCTCCTGCCTTCTCTCCATAGCCCCCTGACCCCCGTATGGCGGTAATTCTGCTCCGATCGCTGCTGAGCTGATGAGCCTGTCCCCCCCCCTGCCTGCCCCCCCCTGCCTGCCCGCCCCCCTGCCCCCCCCTGCCTGCTCCCCCCCTGCCTAGCCCCCCCCCTGCCTGCTCCCCCCCTGCCTAGCCCCCCCCCTGCCTGTCTCCTCATGACTGCTGTTCCACTTGTACGTTGCAGAGTGGCGTCGAGCTGGAGGGAAAGCTGATCGACACGGAACCCCTGAGGTCTCTGGTTTCACGGAGAAAATGGCAGGTAGAAACATAGAAACATAGACAACAGGTGCAGGAGGAGGCCACTCGGCCCTTCCAGCCAGCACCGCCATTCAGTATGATATTCTTGCTATTGAGGGCGTGCAGCGTAGGTTTACTAGGTTAATTCCCGGAATGGCGGGACTGTCATATGCTGAAAGACTTGGGCGACTAGGCTTATATACACTGGAATTTAGAAGGATGAGAGGAGATCTTATCGAAACGTATAAGATTATTAAGGGGTTGGACACGTTAGAGGCAGGAAACATGTTCCCAATGTTGGGGGAGTCCAGAACCAGGGGCCACAGTTTAAGAATAAGGGGTCGGCCATTTAGATCTGAGATGAGGAAAAACGTTTTCAGTCAGAGAGTTGTGAATCTGTGGAATTCTCTGCCTCAGAAGGCAGTGGAGGCCAATTCTCTGAATGCATTCAAGAGAGAGCTGGATAGAGCTTTTAAGGATAGCGGAGTCAGGGGGTATGGGGAGAAGGCAGGAACGGGGTACTGATTGAGAATGATCAGCCATGATCACATTGAATGGCGGTGCTGGCTCAATGGGCCGAATGGCCTCCTCCTGCACCTATTGTCTATTGTCTATTGATCATGGCTGATCATCCACAATCAGTACCCCGTTCCTGCCTTCTCCCCGTACCCCCTGATTCCGTTGGCCCTGAGAGCTCTATCTATCTCTCTCTCGGAAGCATCCGCTGAGATGGACCTGCTGTTAGATGTCCCTCCATCGTTCGCACCGTCTCCGTTCCTGGTCGTCGGGACGGCCGTTCCGACACGCGTATCTCACGGTGCCGCCCAGCAGGGGGGGGCAGGCCCTTCAGCCCATCGTCCCCATGCCGACCTCTTTGGGGCTATCCACCTGAGGGGCGGCACGGTGGCGCAGTGGGTAGAGCTGCTGCCTCACAGCGCCGGAGACCCGGGTTCCATCCCGACCACGGGCGCTGTCTGTACGGAGTTTGTACGTTCTCCCCGTGACCTGCGTGGGTTTTCTCCGAGATCTTCGGTTTCCTCCCACACTCCAAAGACGTGCAGGTTTGTAGGTTAATTGGCTTGGTGTAAATGTAAAAATTGTCCCCTAGTGTGTGTGGGATAGTGGTAGTGTGTGGGGATCGCTGGTCGGCGCGGACCCGGTGGGCCGAAGGGCCTGTTTCCGCGCTGTATCTCTAAACATGCAAAGCAAAGCTTTTCACTGTACCTCGGTACAGGTGAGAAAGATGAGCCTGGGGCTGGAGCTGTGGGTTCTCAGGCTTCTGTACCTCCTGTCCGATGTTAGCAGTGAGGAGAATGCACGTCCCGGATGGTCTTAAGGTCATAAGGGTTAGGAGCAGAATTAGGCCATTCGGCCCATCGAGTCTACTCCGCCATTCAATCACGGCTGATCTATCTCTCCCTCCTAACCCCATTCTCCTGCCTTCTCCCCATAACCCCTGACACCCGCAAGAATCTATCTATCTCTGTCTTAAAAATACCCACTGACTTGTGGCCTCCACAGCCGTCTGTGGCAAAGAATCCCACAGATTCACCACCCTCTGACTAAAGAAATTCCTCCTCATCTCCTTCCTAAAGGAACGTCCTTTAATTCTGAGGCTGTGCCACCTGGTCCTAGACTCTCCCACTAGTGGAAACATCCTCCCCACATCCACTCTGTCCAGGCCGCTCACTATTCTGTACGTTTCAATCAGGTCCCCCCTCATCCTTCTAAACTCCAGCGAGTACAGGCCCAGTGCCCACAAACGCTCATCATATGTTAACCCACTCATTCCTGGGATCGTTCTTGTAAACCTCCTCTGGACCCTCTCCAGAGCCGGCACATCCTTCCTCGGATACGGGGCCCAAAACTGCTCACAGTTACTCCACATGTGGCCTGACCAGCGCCTTGTCCAGCCTCAGTATCACACACACCCCTGTTTGTACATACAAGACCTCTCGAAATAAATGCTGCCATTGAGTTTGCTTTCTTTACTACTGATTCACCTTGCAGATTAACTGTTTGGGAATCCCGCACCAGCTCACCCAAGTCCCTTTGCTCCTCCGATTTCTGGATTCTCTCCCCATTTAGAAAATAGTCTTCGCCTTTTATTCCCACGACCAAAATGCACGCCTCCACACTTTGCCCCACCATGTTCCACCTGCCACTTCTCTGTCCACTCTCCCAACCTTTCCACGTCCTTCTGCAGAGTCCCTGCTCTCTCTACACCACCTTCCCCTCCCGCCTATTCTCGTGTCGTCCGCAAACTTGACCACAAAGCCTTCAATCCCCTTGTCCAAATCATTAATGTAGATCGTGGAGAGTATCGGCCCCAGCACCAAGCCCTGGGGAACTCCGCCAGTCGCTGGTGAGGATCGTTGACAATGGATCAGTGTGTAGATTATTTTGTTGGAGGAGAGAGTGTGGAAAAGAACTGCAGGTGCTGCTTTAAGTCGAGGCGGACACAAAGTGCCGGAGTAACTCAGCGGGTCAGGCAACGTCTCTGGAGAGAAGGAATGGGTGACGTTTCGGGCCGAGACCCTCCTTCAGACTTCAAACCAGACCTACACTGTCCGGGCCTACACTGTCCGGACCTACACTGTCCGGGCCTACACTGTCCGGGCCTACACTGTCCGGGCCTACACTGTCCGGGCCTACACTGTCCGGGCCTACACTGTCCGGGCCTACACTGTCCGGACCTACACTGTCCGGGCCTACAGTGTCTGGGCCTACACTGTCCGGACCTACACTGTCCGGGCCTACAGTGTCCGGGCCTACAGTGTCCGGGCCTACACTGTCCGCACCTACACTGTCCGGGCCTACAGTGTCCGGGCCTACAGTGTCCGGGCCTACAGTGTCCGGGCCTACAGTGTCTGGGCCTACACTGTCCGGGCCCACAGTGTCTGGTCCTACAGTGTCCGGGCCTACAGCGTCCGGGCCTACAGTGTCTGGGCCTACAGTGTCTGGGCCTACAGTGTCCGGGCCTACACTGTCCGGGCCTACAGTGTCCGGTCCTACAGCGTCCGGGCCTACAACGCCCCCAGTGCCTAATATGGAACAAGGGCGGTCCCGTACGGGACAAACTAATTTAGCCCAAAATACGGGATGTCCCGGCTAATACGGGACTGTTGGCAACGCTAGTGGAGGTTGTGATGGGTGAAGTTTGGTTTAGATTAGAGACACAGCGTGTAACCAGGTCCTTAGACCCACTGAGTCTGCACTCGATGTATTCAAGACAATCCCATATTGTCGTTCTGCCGACTGGTTGGCGCGCGACAAAAGCTTTCCCCTGTACCTCGCTCGGCAAACTGAGCCGACCAGCGACCACCACACACACTGGGCACAATTCACAATCTACCGAAGCCAATTAGCCTACGATCCTGCACGGCTTTGGAGTGTGGGAGGAAACCGGAGCGCCCGGAGAAAACCCACGCGGTTCAATAGACAATAGGTGCAGGAGGAGGCCATTCGGCCTTTCGAGGCAGCACCGCCATTCAATGTGATCATGGTCACGGGGAGAATGTACAAACTCCGCACAGACAGTGCCCGCAGTCGGGATCGAACCCGGGTCTCCGGCGCTGTGAGGCAGCAGCTCCACCCGCTGCGCCACCGTGCCGAAGGTTCTGATGGGTCAGGTTCTATATATGCAATAGGCAATAGGTGCAGGAGCAGGCCATTCGGCCCTTTGAGCCAGCACGGCCATCTGGTGGGTCAGGGCCTTGTTTGGGTTGAGTTTGGATGGGCCTGGGCCTGGTGATGAGGTCAAGGTTTAACGACTGGTCTTTCTGTGGTCTCTGCAGCGCTCCCTCATCAGCTACAAGTCCTCCATGGTGGTGAGGTCCATCCCTGACGTTCTGGCCGACCCCTCGGGCCCGCCCAGCCTGGGCCTGCCCCGCCAACTGCGAGATCCCCGCCTGTCCTCGTCCTCGGACTCCGACGAGATCGACGAGCTGCCGCTGCTGCCGATGCCGGCGTCGCCGGAGTTCCGGGCATCCCGCCGGCCCCTCCGCCACCTCCGGGAACAGGCCCAGGCCGAGGCCCAGGCCCAGGAGGAGGAGGAGCAGCGACGGACAGGGCCGCAGGGCGCGGATGCGGGGGACCAGAGGCCTACTCAGGCCCCGCGCGAGATGGAGACGGAGACGGGGCCCCAGGCTCCCGCCAGGCCCGGCCCCAAGGCCCCGGCCAGGAAAAGGCTTCCTCCCCCCACCGAGGCAGGGCCCGTCGATTCGTCGGACGAAGAGGCCCCACAGGCCGGTGGAGGGGGGCCCAGCAGGGAGGCCGCGGACTGGCCCCCGGCCCATTCCTCGGCCTCCCGGCGGAGGGGGGACTTCCGCAGGGGGAGCTCGGCCGACTCGGCCCTGGCCTTGCTGGGGGCGGACGGGAGCCTGGGGCTGGAGGCCGAGACCGGGGCCCAGCTCTCGCCAGCGGGGGGAGGCCTGAAGAAATCGGTGTCGATGGAGCTGCCGCGACGAAGTCCCAGTCCCAGCCCCCGCCGGCCGGACGAGGGGCCGGGGGGAAGACGCCGGGCCGGGCCTGCCTCCGAGGACTACAGCCTGAAGCTGGAGTTGCTACGACAACGGCTGCTGAGGGGAGGCTCGGTGGACAACAAGATGAGCGGCCTGCGGGGCCCCCTGCTGGAGCACCTGGGCCTGCCCGACGACGAGCCCCAGCGCCTGGGCCCGCTGCCACTCGAGCGGCAGACTCTGAGGCCTCCTAGGCCCGACAAGCAGTCCCGCCTGGCCCGCGCGGCCTCCAGTGACAGCGCCCCCATGCAGGAGGAGCCCGAGCGGCGGGCACTGCGCAAGACGGCCTCCTTCTCGCAGGCCGAGCCCCCCACCTTGCACCGCAGGCTCGGCGCCCCCCTGGAGATCCCCCTGCAGCCAGCCGGCCCTCGGGCCCCCAGCCCCGAGCTCCAGTTCCCCCTGAAGGAGTCCCCGTCCCTGTCGGCCCTGACCGAGCCCCTCTCCTCCAGGCCCGTCACCCCGGTCAGGGCGAGCAGGCCGCAGGAGGCCCGGCCCCTCACCCCTCACATACAGGTGGTCCCCGCCCCAAAGGAGGCCGACGGGCCTTGCACCAAGGTCATGATCGGCAGGACAGCTGTCGTCACCCATAGCAACCTGACCGTTGACCCCAAACCCGAGCCTCCCTCAACCCCGGCCAGGCCTGACCCGACTGTAGAACTGACTAGGCCCAAGCCTACTGTAGGCCTGCCCTGGTCCCAGACGACTGTTGAACTGACAAGGCCGAAGCCCATATTAGGCCAGGCCAGGCCTGACCCGACCTTAGATCTGACTAGGCCCAAGCCTATTGTAGGCCAGGCCAGGCTTCAGCCCATTGTAGAACTGATCAGGCCCAAGCCTATGCTAGGCCAGGCTAAACCCCAGCCCATCTTAGACCAGGCCAGGCTCAAACCTACTTTAGAACAGGCCAGGCCCCAGCCTACGTTAGCCCAGGCAAGGCCTGAGCCGCCCTCACCCCTTCGCACAGACAGGCCCTTCACCCCACCGGCCCCTGAGGGGACGATGGTGGAGGGATCGAACTCCAGGCCAGTCCCCGGGCGGGCAGAACCCCCTAGGCCCCTCCCCCTGCCGGAGGGCAAGTCCCCAGCGACCGCCCACCAAGTAGGCCCGGCCCCCCCGGCCGAGCCGGTCGCCATCACCCCACCTCCAGGCTTCAGGTCGACGGATCGGGATGAGGATGAGGAGGAGGAGAGGCAGGGGAAGGCGAGGCTAGGCCCGGAAGCCTGGGCCCCTCCGGTGAGGGAGAAGGCCTCGAGCGTGGCCCAGTCCCTCAACGTCGACGACATGGAGTCGGAGGAAGTGTTCGAGGCGAGGTTTAAGAGGGGCAAGGAATCCTCGCTCAGCCGGAGTCTGAAGCAGCTGATTAGGCCGCGATCCGAGGAGAAGATGGAGCCTGGGCGGCCTGCCTCCGCCAGCAGGGACCTCCGCTACCGCCCCGGGGCCACCGGGCAGCCCCTACAGCTCGAGCCCAAGGCCCAGGAGCCAACCGCCAGGTCCCGGTCCGAGCAGAACATTCCGGAAGCCTCCAAGGACCGGGGCTTCATGCGCAAACTCTCGCTGAGGCTGAAGGGGGGCCCGGCGGAGGAGGAGAGGCCCCGGGAGGGCGAGGGAGGGGCCAGCAAGCACTCCTGGTCGTTGGGGAGAGGAGGAGGAGGAGGGTCGAAGGAGGTGGGGGAGGGGGAGGGGGAGGAGACCGGCGGCCCCTCGAGGAAGAAGGGCCCCAAGAGCTCGCCGGGCCTGACGGTCAGGAGGAAGATCGAGTCCACCATCTCGGGGCTGTCCCTGAGGTTCGGACGTAGCCAGTCGGAGGAGAGGGTGCAGGAGGAGGCCCCAGCCCCGTGCCCCGGGCCCACCCAACGGGAGGCCAAGGAGAGCAAGAGGCCATTCCTCTCCCTGCTCAGGCGCTCCACGTCCGAGGCCGGGTCCCTGAAGAGAGTGGGGGTCCCCCAGAACCAACTGGCCGCCCAGACCGGGTCCGCACCATCCACAGAGTCTCTGCAGTCGGACGCCAGCCTGTCCAGCAAGCAGGAGAGAGGTAAGCGAGACCCCTCGTCAGTCCGGGGGGAGAAGGCAGGGGGAATGGTGGGGTTGGCAGGGAGAGGAAACAGGCCCTTCGGCCCACCGGGTCCGTGCCGACCAGCGATCACCCCGTACACAGTCTGAAGAAGGGTCTCGGCCCGAAACGTCACCCATTCCTTCTCTCCACAGATGCTGCCTGACCCGCTGAGTTACTCCAGCACTCTGTGAAACATCACCTATCCATGTTCTCCACAGATGCTGCCTGACCCGCTGATACAATAGACAATAGGTGCAGGAGGAGGCCATTCGGCCCCTCGAGCCAGCACCGCCATTCAATGTGATCATGGCTGATCATCCACAATCAGTACCCCGTTCCTGCCTTCTCCCCATACCTCCTGACTCCGCTATCCTTAAGAGCTCTATCTAGCTCTCTCTTGAATGCATTCAGAGAATTGGCCTCCACTGCCCTCTGAGGCAGAGAATTCCACAGATTCACAACTCTCTGACTGAAAAAGTTTTTCCTCATCTCCGTTCTAAATGGCCGACCCCTTATTCTTAAACTGTGGCCCCTGGTTCTGGACTCCCCCAACATTGGGAACATGTTTCCTGCCTCTAACGTGTCCAACCCCTTAATAATCTTATACGTTTCGATAAGATCTCCAGTTACTCCAGCACTCTGTGAAACGTCACCTATCCATGTTCTCCACAGATGCTGCCTGACCCGCTGAGTTACTCCAGCATTTTGTATCTGCCCCGTACATTAGCACTATACCACTATGGGCGGTCACGGTGGCGCAGCGGTAGAGTTGCTACCTTACAGCGAATGCAGCGCCGGAGACCCGGGTTCCATCCCGACTACGGGCGCTGTCTGTACGGAGTTTGTACGTTCTCCCCGTGACCTGCGTGGGTTTTCTCCGAGATCTTCGGTTTCCTCCCACACTCCAAAGACGTGCAGGTTTGTAGGTTAATTGGCTGGGCAAATGTAAAAATTGTCCCTAGTGTGTGTAGGATAGTGTTAGTGTGCGGGGATCGCTGGTCGACGCGGACCCGGTGGGCCGAAGGGCCTGTTTCCACACTGTATCTCTAAACCAGACCTACACACCAAGGACTATTGTTACATTTGCACCGAGCCAATTAACCTACAAACCCGCACGTCTTTGGAGTGTGGGAGGAAACCGGAGCGCCCGGAGAAAACCCTACTTGCAGTAGCCTGCGATACGTCCCATCTCTGTTAGTTTGCTTTAGAGATACAGTGCAGGTCAGGCCCTTCGGCCCACTGGGTCCGTGCCGACCAGTGATTACCCCGTACACTAGCACAGTCTCACATACACTAGGGACAATTTACACCAGTCCCACCTGCCTGCTCTTGGCCCATGCCCCTCCAAACCTGTCCTATCCATGTACCCATCCAAATGTCTCTATCAAATACTGTTTTCGTACCTGCCCCAACTACCTACCTTAAAGTTTAGTTTAGAGATACATCGTGGAAACATAGAAACATAGACAATAGGTGCAGGAGGAGGCCATTCGGCCCTTCGAGCCAGCACCACCATTCATTGTGATCATGGCTGATCATCCACAATCAGTAACCCGTGCCTGCCTTCTCCCCATATCCCTTGATTCCACTAGCCCCTAGAGCTCTATCTAACTCTCTCTTAAATTCATCCAGTGATTTGGCCTCCACTGCCCTCTGTGGCAGAGAATTCCACAAATTCACAACTCTCTGGATGAAAAAGTTCCTTCTCACCTCAGTTTTAAATGGCCTCCCCTTTATTCTTAGACTGTGTGGCCCCTGGTTCTGGACTCTCCCAACATTGGGAACATTTTTCCTGCATCTAGCTTGTCCAGTCCTTTTATAATTTTATACGTCTCTATAAGATCCCCTCTCATCCTTCTAAACTCCAGTGAATACAAGCCCAGTCTTTCCAATCTTTCCTCATATGACAGTCCCGCCATCCCGGGGATTAACCTGGTCAACCTACGCTGCACTGCCTCAATAGAAAGGACGTCCTTCCTCAAATTAGGAGACCAAAACTGCACACAGTACTCCAGGTGCGGTCTCACCAGGGCCCTGTACAACTGCAGAAGAACCTCTTTACTCCTATACTGAAATCCTCTTGTTATGAAGCCCAACATGCCGTTAACTTTCTTCACTGCCTGCTGTACCTGCACGCCAACTTTCAGTGACTGGTGTACAAGGACACCCAGGTCTCGCTGCACTTCCCCCTTACCTAATCTGACACCATTGAGATAATAATCTGCCTCCTTGTTTCTGCCGCCAAAGTGGATAACCTCACATTCTTAAACAGGCCTTCGGCCCACCGAGTCTGTGCTGACCAGCGAGCACTATCCTAGGACTTTTTTAGAGAGTTTCTCCTCCCTTTCTCCTGACAGTCTGAAGAAGGGTCTCGACCCGAAACGTCACCCATTCCTTCTCTCCAGAGATGCTGCCTGACCCGCTGAGTTACTCCCACTTTTTGTGTCCATCTACTGTACTCAATATTCATGGGCAATGCACCAAAGGTCTTCTTGGCCACCCTGTCTACCTGTGACGCCACTTTCAGGGGGCTGTGTACCTGTACTCCTAGATCCCTCTGCTCCACAACACTCCCTGTCTACCTGCGACGCCACTTTCAGGGGACAGTGTACCTGTGCTCCTAGATCCTCTGCTCCACAACACTCCCCTGTCTACCTGTGACCACTTTCAGGGGACAGTGTACCTGTACTCCTAGATCCCTCTGCTCTACAGGGGGGGTGAGGGTAAGAGGAGGGGAGGTGGGTGAGGGGCGGAGGGGGTGAGGGGGAGGGTGGGGAGGGGGTGAGAGGGGAGGGGAGGGGAGGGTGGTGGGGGGAGGGTGAGAGGGGTGGGGGGGTGAGGGTGTGAGGTGAGGGTAATTGGAGAGTGAGGGGAGGGAAAGGGGGGTGGGATGAGAGGGTGGGAAGAGGGTGGGGGGTTGGGGAGGGGTGCGGAGGGGGTAAGGGTGAGGGGGAGGTGAAGGGAGGGTAGGGGGTGAGAAGAGGGTGAGAGATGAGGGTGGGAGGGAGGGGTGGGGGGAGGGTGAGGGGGTTGCGGGAGGGGTGGTGAGGGGGGAGGGGGAGAGGGTAGGGGTTTGGGAAGAGGGTGGGGGGTTAGGGGAGGATGAGGGAGTGGGGGGGGTGAGGGGGGAGGAGAAGGGAGGGTAGGGGGTG